>NC_029779.3:46638224-46645129 GCF_000817695.3 Arachis duranensis
AATAATTAATATAAATTATTATAATTATTAATAAATTAAACATGATTAAGTTATTTAATTTTTTCAATAGATAATTAAATTATTTAATTAATTATTGTTTAAATAATTATTATATTTATTAATAAATTAATCATAATTTAATTATTTAATTAATTATGATTTTATATAAATATTTATTTTTATAATAATTTGCCATATAGCAAGTTATTATTAGAAGGAATTATTCTCCACATACAAGCACTTTTTTATACAAATCATTTATACTCACGCTGTTTTCACGTTTTTTTGTGTGCCTCTTTTTCTTCTTCTTCTTTCTCTGTGCTTCCTCTTCCTCTTCCTCTTCCTCTTTCTCTTCTTCTTCTTTCTTCGTGTCTCTTCTTTTTCTTTCTCCGTGTCTCTTCTTCTTCTTTTTCGTAATTTTTCTCTCTCGTTATCGTCGTCATCAACACCACCTCTTCCTCCTTTTTTTTTATTGAAATTTCTTCTCCTCTTTTCGTTTTCTCTTTCTCATTTATCAAAATCACTAGAAAAAATGAAGAAACATTATTCAATGTACTGTTTTGCTGTTTTTCTAGATTTTTTTCTAGATTGTCTCTGTCATGTGCCTCGTCCTTAACCAGCAAAACATTAAAAGATTTCAAGAAGAAATATACTGTCTCCCTCCTATATTGGGTGTATTTTGAAATCCTTTTGGTGTATTTCTGTAATCCTTTGGGTGTATTTCTATAACTGTTTGGGTGTATTTCTGTAATCTTTTGAATGTATTTCTGTAATCGTTTGAGTGTATTCTTGTAATCGTTCGGGTGTATTTCTGAAGTTCCATCATCTTCAAAACAATTTTAAAGCTTGATTTCAGAAACCATGAAAATCGAAAAAAACAAAAGGAGATCGAAGGCAAAGAGAGAACGCACAAAGGATGTAACAACCACCCCTTCTAGAAACAAAATTTAATTCGAAATTTGAAAATCAATTAGGAGATAAGTTTAGAATTTTGAATTTTATGGATAGGAACCTAGTAACCACCCTCCGTTTGAAATTTAAAATATCCCAACCATCCTATTCCCAAATGTATATAAATAGGGGAGCACCCATAGGTAGAAAATCACTCCTCTCAGATACTAATCCTCTCCCTTCTCTCTCTACAAAGAAAGAATATTCTGTGGGTAAAC
Source organism: Arachis duranensis (assembly GCF_000817695.3). Lineage (NCBI taxonomy): Eukaryota > Viridiplantae > Streptophyta > Magnoliopsida > Fabales > Fabaceae > Arachis > Arachis duranensis. The sequence continues at coordinate 46,639,394 of NC_029779.3, forward strand.
ACAGTGGCGGAACCAGAAATTTTATAAGAGGGGGGCCAATTAAATATAAAATATAACAAAAAATTAACAAAATATGATTTGTAGCATATATATAAAAAAAGTAATTATATTATATAAAAGTCAATGTTCAACTACATACTAAAACTTTATGGTCCAAACTTTATGTATGCTCTACGAATTTCATCTTGTTGATTGATAGGATAATTCTAAATTTGCGGACGCTTTCCGGGATCACGCATCAATGTATCAATATTAACTTGATCTATTTCAGTCCTTGCTATTTTGGAAGCAGGGGGTTGAATATCTTGCTCAACAAGTTGTGTCACAGGTTGTTCAATAATATTTTGAACATTACTCAAAGAATCTGAAGCTGAATTTTGTTCATCATATATTCTCTCTTTTCTCTTGAAAAATGAGTGAATTGTTTTCATCTTTGACATTTTTAACTTAACTTGAACTATCTAACAAAAAAAAAACAAAAATAATTGCATATATATTATTTTCTTAAAAAAAAAATATTAAACCTATTGAGCAATAACAAATAATTTTAGAAACACAAATATATAATAACCAAAAATAAAGTTATTGATTTACCTGATTATTTTTTGTTCCAAGTCTCACAAAAAAATAATTCTATTGAGTTTTGTCCTCACTTCAATCTTTGAACACTGTCCATTATAAAAAAAAAATAAATTAATTATTTTAAATAAATAATGTAAATAATACTTGACATTGTCATTAACTTAAAAAAAATTGAAATATACCTCTTTGAATCTTTGTTGTGCATTCAATGGTTAATATTTTGTTGTTCACTTCTCTTCAATGGTTTTTCTTCATATGTCTTGTTTTGGTATGGAAAGAAAATTAAAATGAGAAGAGTAGAAGACCAAAAGTTTGGGAATCACTAAAAGAGAGAGAAAAGTGACGCTATGCCTATGATAGTTTGAAATAAATATTTGAAAAATGTACTAGGGTTACTTTAATTAATAGTATGGGCTTGGGCTAGTATAATAGAACCATTTTTATTAATTATTAGAATGAGCTATTTGTTAACAAGAACAACAATAATTCAAATATCCAATACATAGTGCAGTTTTTAGTTATTTTAATTTATAAAATTTTGTAACTTATATTTTTTTAATATTATATATAAAAAAATTTAATATTATTAATTATTACTATTTACTATTTTTTTTTAAAAAATTTGGGGGGACCATGGCTACCTTAGGTCCCCCCCGTGGATCCGCCACTGGGTAAACACAAGAGGCAAGCTCGAAGAAGCGTTAGGAAAAAGAGTAGGAAATTGTGCCTTTCTTAATTATGTTGGCATGTAGTATGCTCTAGTTTATTTCCTTCCATCCATGCATGATTACTATCTTTTCATGTGTTACATGACATTAAATACCTTGTTCTCATCCCTTATCCATATTGATCATGTTTATCTATTTTGTCATTCATGACCTCTTGATTCATTAGTATATACATTTTTATCATGTTTGATTTAATTATCTAATATATCCTAATTTTACTATGTGTATTTACATGAATTTTTCATATCATTATATTATTAATGTTCCTTTAATGTTGATAGTACATGTCCCTTATAACATTTTATTAATTATTTAACATGTCCTAATTTTATTATGTGCCTTTACATGACTTTGATAGCGTTACATTATTATTATCCCTTTAATGTTGAGAGTACATGCTCTTTTTTGTGTCTTGTTCAAGGTACCCTATTCTATTATATGTAACTAAATGACCTCTTATATCATTATATTATTATTACTTCTTTAATTTAAAGATCAAGAATACATGCTTCTTATAATATCTAATCCAAGTATTTCAAATACCCCTTTCTTACTACATGCACTTAGATTATATTTTATATATTATATCATTAATATCTTCTTAGGGTCAAGAGTACATGTTTCCTTATAATTATTTTATTTCAACTAATTAATATCCCCATTTTATTACATGAAATTATATTGACTTTTATACCATTAGATTAATATTAATATTTTCTTGAGTTAAAGAGTACATGCTCTCTTATAACTATTTTATTCAACTATTTAAAATATCCTATTTTTTTATAATGTACATTTATTTTATATTATTAATACCCCTCTAGGAACGAGAGTACCTACTTTCGTATAAAATCTTATTCAAACATGCTTATTTTATCATGATATATGTCTATTCTCTTGCATGATCCATTCTTGTATATGCCTAAATAATCCTACTTGTTAAAGAACTGAGGGAATGATTCTTCGGTAAGGAAAGGTGACCCCCAAAGACAAGATAATTGAGATGATCCTTCGGTATGGGAAGGTGATCGAATCGAGATGATCCTTCGATAAGGGAAGGTGATCGATAAACTTTTGGGAACCTTCGGTAAGGGAAGGGGACTCCCATCAATTTTATATAATAAGATAACTCTTTTCTTATGTATGTCTAAATAACCTTGATTGTAAATTGAACTGAGGGAATGATCCTTCGGTAAGGAAAGGTGACCCCCAAAGACAAGATATCGAGATGATCCCTCGGTAAGGGAGGGTGATCGATCGAGATGATCCTTCGGTAAGGGAAGGTGATCGCCAAGACATTCGAGATAAGAACCTTCGGTAAGGGAATGAGACTCTCATTTATACCGGTTTGAGCTCAATACCTTCCATAAAAGTTAAAAGTTAAGAAAGAAGAAAGCATGAATGAAAGTTTGATTTTTAGTTTTTTTTTTCATTTATGTATGATTATGTTGATGTTACTTAGGATGTTATCCTTCTATTTTTCCTATATGCTTTCTCTTTTAGCACACACAAGAAAGATGCATATTACATGCCATATCATACGCCTCAATTTTTAAAATCTTGCACGTGGGCTGGAGATGGATATGGAGGTGTTGCATAGCACTCTTACTGAGACGTTAGGTTCTCACTCCCTTTCTTTTCTCATACTGTCTCCAGAGGGACATGGTACAGCGGATAGAGACGACGCAGTGCCCCCGAAGATAACTTTTGAGTATGACCCCTCGAAGCACGCGTGGGTAGTTGCGACCACTATTACCGTGCTCCAAACTATCTACCTAGGTCGAGAGTTCGTGGAAGAAGGACCCCAGCTGCCTGTCGTAACCTTCCTAGATAGGAACGCTTCAGCACCTAAAAAGCGGTCATCTAAGGTGATATACCTCGAGTCCGACTCCGAAACCGAGGAAGAGGAATCCGACAACCCTGGCCAGAAGGAAGACACCATGGAGGAGGACCCAGAGGAGGAGTTGAACCCTTGCGGAGGTCCAAAGGTGGAATACGCGCCTTCTTTCCCCACTTCGGCACCCCGTCGAGTTTTAGTTCACCCCACCCAACGGAACCGGATTTTTACTGCGCGGAAAGGTGTTGGAGGGAGGCCCCTGGTACCTCGATTCGTGGATAACTGAAGGGTCCTGATCAAGAATAAGATATGATACAAGTATGGGAGCTTCTTCGACGAGATTGGTTTAGGACGTAATTAGTTTCTTTTCGGGTTATAATTTTCTCTAAGTGTTTCATTTTGAACCGTACTCATGGTTAAGATATTTTTTCACATTTATTCAAATCCGAACGTTTTAGTGCTACTCATTTTTTTCCTTCACGCGCACCTCCTCCTCCCTTGCATAACGATTAAGTCATTCTTTTTCTTCTTTGTCGAGTGTGGCATCTTATTTTAAAGACCTCCACGATAGGATAAAATTTAGGGTGTTACAAAGGAGATCGAACAAATTTGACAAGAAACTTGAAAAAGGAAACAAAGATGAAACACGCGAAGATGGTTCAGTGACATGCGTGTTAGATTTGGCCCAACTTATAAGACTTGTAAGCCAAAATGACTTGTATGTGTAGCACTCCTCTATTAGAAGGAGAAAGTCCCTATTCAGAGACACTCACTCGTGCCTCTCTCCTCTTGAATAGTATGTAGAGACTTTTGTTTCTTCTCCTCCAATAGTTGATCCATGCATCTGTCAGAAATAGGGCTTCAATTTTTGGCCCGTTGGAAGTGCTATTATCCTCACTTAAATATCCCAAATTTGAATATCACTCCTAAAATATAACTTAAATATTCCAAATTTGTCTATTGAGTCCTCAAATTCCTCAAATTGTGTATATCGAATGGAATTCATGTTTATTTTAGTTTCCTACCATTCATACTCTGGTCTAAAACACAAAAGCCAAATCCAATACGGATAAAAAGCTCACCTAAGAGGGTAGTCTCTATCACATACTTGAGCTCTTTAAGGAGGTCGGGCACAATTCAAAGGGGCAGCTTATGTTTATCTAAATAACTGCCTCCCCAAATCTCTTCAACTATTTCTATCTTTTCTGAAAGATAGATCTTAACAAACTCCCAAAAATAAAGGGAATGGTTATCCATCAATAAAGATGGAACTACTCCAGCAAAAGTTATCTACTCTACTATAAATACACCGGTATTTCCCAGGTATAATTCATGTTCTACTCTACTAAAAATTTGTTTAAAACTCTTGCTAACTTAAGCATTGGAGTCTCTTGCAGGTACTACCCCCACCTCCTCACGAGAAACTCGGACAGGCGGTACTACGACATCAAAAGAGTCGGACGTTGCCATCACAAGGGATCTGGACCTCACGTTCAGGCCCAAATGGTAACTCTCGGAACATTGACATCGTTGCCGAAAATTTGAAAGTCATCCCACGATTATGGCAAACAACCAACCAAAGGACGGTCATACCGTATCTGAACCTGAGCAAGAAGCTCAGTCAGAAGATCACGTCGTCGTGCTCTCTCCTCCACCACAACATATGGAAGGACTTCATGGAGAAGGGCCTTCAAAAAACCTTCACCCTAGGAGGATCCATTTTAAAGTACATCACTTTGGGGACGAGATTTATCCTCACGCGACAGAGATATTGACCATGGTCTATGAACAATAAAATCACTTGAGACAGTTCGAACACAAGTCCGAGCGACATAAATACAAGGAGTTAAAGAGATTTCTAAAACTAAAGTAGCATAAAAATTTTTAAGAAGAGCATGTGCAATGTTGTTGGAAGGTTCTGACTACTCTATATATTCATTCAAGTTCCAAGCATCATGTTTTGCCATTAAATCGGCTAGGACGTTCGCTTCTCGAAGCACCAACGTGAAATGTACCTCTCATTTCTCTACTAAGTAATTTTTGAATGCGCAATCCAAAATCTGCATCATTCCTTATTTCTCATTTTGGTTCTCTTTGATATGCAATAAATACATCCCATGAATCGGTTTCAGAGACGATTACTTTTATACAGGGACGGATTTACTCTGATGAGTGTGGGGCGTTTGTCTCATTACAATTTAAAATTTTATTGAGTAGTATATAAATTTATACATAAATTTATACATAAATTTATAATAAATAATTTGATAGCTAATTTTTTATGTAAACGTAATATTTTTATTATAAAAATTATTATTATGTTATATATATTTCGCTCCACTATCAAAATTTTTTAGATCCGTCACTGCTTTTATACCACACTCCCAAACTAGCAGGCTTCTCTAAAATCTAAATAACAAAAAGATTGGCATATTCATTCTTAATACTTCACATTTAACACACGGAAAAAGTTTTAAAAAGACAAAGCAATTTGCCAAATAAACAAATAAAAAATAATAATAAAAACATTTAAGCGTGGCCACCAGCTCATCCGACCGAAGCGTGGACTTATATACAGACAGCCTCCGA
>NC_029779.3:46645479-46649471 GCF_000817695.3 Arachis duranensis
GCCTCCGATATCTCTTTTTTTTGTTATTATTAAAAAAATATGCTCACTATTAATTATTGTAAGTTTAATTTTAGATTCTCTCCATAACAGCACAGGTAATAAAAATTGAAAATCATTAACTAAACAAATATATTAATCTTTTTTTAAATATAAAAAATGAAAATAATTTGAACCTTTGAGGAGTGGGAAAAAACAAGGAATCCATAATAATTTGAGATATCTGAAGAGACAAAGAAAGAAAACTGAGAACACAAACGAAGAAATGGAACCCTACCTTTCTTAACATCACCAATAACATAACCCTCTCTCTGTCTCTTCTTGATTTTGACATCAACGAACACGCCACATAGATATGTGGGCTACAATAATACTCTTTTTATTCTCATCTTCATTTTCATTTTCTTTATAATTTATTATATTATATAATTTCATACCATCTTCACAAATTCAATTTCATAATTCATACACTCAGAAAAAAAAATGAGTGGTCAAGTTTCTCAAACTCAATCCAGGAAGAGCAGACGCTCCTCCTCCACAGCCTCCAGAAAATCCGAGAACGGCGGAACCTCCTCCAAACCTCCGTCTCCACCTCCGCCGCAACCGTACGTCGATACTGTTCCATCATATATCGTTTTCGCATTATTATTGTTTTTATTTGGAAACCTTCTTAATTCAATTATTTATTTATGATAATAGGGGGGATGGTGGAGAAAGGACGGTTAAGAAGTTGCGGTTGTCGAAGGCGCTGACGATTCCCGATGGGACAACTGTCTACGACGCCTGCCGGAGAATGGCAGCCCGCCGCGTTAACGCCGTCTTGCTCACTGATTCCAATGCTCTCCTCTCCGGAATTCTCACTGACAAGGTTTGGAGTTAGTTTTACTTCTTACCAAAATCAATTCTAGAAGGTAGAATCCAAAGATAATGAAGTTATAGTTATGTGTGATTGCTTCTGCTTTTGTAGGTTTGAATTTATGTAGGATTAATTGATTTTGATTTGAATTAATAGGGTAGTTCCTTTAAAAGTGATCGGACACAAGGTAAAGTTATATAAATAAATAAATAAATCACTTCTCGGAAAATTGAATTTAAAGACTAAATCAGTTCTGGCAATGTAACTGGACATGCATAGTGAAAAAACAATTCTACCCACCCCAAACATGTTTCCAACTTATTTATTTGTAAGGCTTTTTAAGGTAACGAGTGGCTGAGTGAAAGCTTATATATATATATATATATATATATTAAAGCAGCCCGCTACACAAGCATCTTATGTAAACAAAGGGTGTAATGTGACAGCTTAACCTGATAATTGCATGAATGGTTGATACCACACCACAGTTTGAACGTTTGACGTCCGAGACAACTCAATAGTTGCTCCAAAGCTTTTCTCCATATATATTACATTGACAAAGTTAAGTTTTTTTTCTTATATTATTTTTTGTATGTGATTTGCAAAGCTTGTTTATGCTGTGGATAGGATGTGGCTAGTAGAGTTATTGCAGAGGGGCTGCTGCCAGAGCAAACACCGGTCTCCAAAGTTATGACACGCACTCCTATATTTGTCACTTCTGATACGCTCGCCATCGAAGCTCTTCAGAAGATGGTCCAAGGTTAGTGTCTTATAGTTTTTTTATCCTTAGTATTGGGCATTAGACAATGGTTTAAAGTTCCAGAGGAAGTTGCTAGAAATTAGAAAATGCTACTGATGCCTACCACAATTTCTGTTACTGGCTTAGCTGCTGACATTCAAAGCCATATTTAAGTTTCCAAAACTAGGATAATCTTTGTGGTGGTTTTGGCTTTTTGCTGTTCCTAGAATGAATTAGTTTCTTATAGACCTTTAGATTCATCATGGTAATCGTATATTATCAATTGTAATTAAGTCTCTACCTTTTATGGAACACTTTGAGGTACAAGACTCTTATGGCCATTTGATTTTGTCTCAGAAGTAAGAACTAAGTATAAATTTTGTTACTGTTTACTGAGTATATAATCAATCTTTATGGTTTTGGAATTTGGTTGTTCATTAAGTGTGATATTTCTGACATGGGAGTACAAAAAATATACACCCTAGGATATGAACTATATGAATGAGAATGACTATCTAGTATCTAGTATCTATTATCCTTTGCACTATTATTTGCATCTATATTTTGGTTGCTATTTGACAATAATTGTACACAAGAAAAGGGGTTCATATGTTACCTTTGACAATGACTGTAGACAACTAGATATAATGTATTTGTTATTACTTATTAACATATTCCACAGTCAGTCTGTTTCCATTTGCTAGTGTAGTGTTGCTTGGTCAAAAGAAGTTGTTTCAGATGTTTGGTTGGTAAGAGGGTATGCTTTTTAAATGTGAGCATAGTTGTTTTCTTTGTTACATCTTTTAGGAGCCATGTCTGAAGTGTCTAGTAGGAGCAATAGTAAATAGGTAAGGCGTGATGATCCATTGCAGTGGCATATCTAAGCCATTGAATTGGATGATAGCTTATTGCCTTCAAACTGATAACATTTCATAAAATTTGCAGACATGGATTGAAAAATTGATTAACTATTTTTTCCATTTGGCAATTCTTGCCCTCACTTAAATTAATCAATTTTCTGTCCTAAAGTCATGTGGTCTAGTCCTCCCTGCTCCTCGTAAGTCGTATTGTGGTTCTCAGTATGTTTTCTTACTATTTGTGTATCCTTGATTTTGATGATCATGCAGTATATGAGTAAGGATTTCATTAGTTTCTCATATCTTGTTTGCTGGAGTTATGATATGCAAAGCAATCTCTTGAGGGAGATATAATTGATTTCTCAAACTGAATAGGTAAATTCAGGCACCTGCCTGTTGTGGAAAATGGTGAAGTCATTGCCATGCTGGATATCACCAAATGTCTATACGATGCCATATCTAGGATGGAGAAGGCAGCTCAGCAAGGGAGTGCCATTGCAGCTGCAGTTGAGGGGGTGGAGTTGCAAAGGGGTAGTAATGGATCTGGTTGGTAACTATACATACATCTTTTAATACTAGTTGTCTATGAATTCTTCAATTCATTTTGCTTGCTGCAATGTATTCCCTTGGGTTTTTTTTGGTGAGTTTGGAGTTGGAGGGGGAAGAAAATGGAGGACTTGTAGTATAAAATTTACACTACAAGCCTTCCCTTCTCCACTTCCCTTAATGTTTATAGGAGAACTACCACAGTTGAATTGGTAGTTGTACTGTTGATTTTTTTTTTGAATATGGAATTTATCTTTCTGGTAGAAGAACTGTTTGCTATTTTCTTTTTTATTTATGTTTAGCAAGTTATCTCTCTCAAGATGTACTTCCTCATTCCCCACTATTTTTTTTCAAAGTAAAATATATTTTGAACATTTACAATTCAATCATCAACTTTAACCATTAATTATGTTTAAATATTTTTTTCCTGCCTCAAAATTTGTTTCATTGGTTATCATTTATCATGGTTTTTGAAATTTGATTTATTTTTTGTTAGTTCTACTTCCTAATCTTATTTTTACTCTTCATGTAGTGATTTCAAAAGTGTTGAATGTTCTCTTTCTATCTCTTTTTTCTACAATAATGGTAACTTTCTGTTCCAATTATCATCATTTTTTCAGCTGCAAGTGCTTTCATTGAAACATTGAGGGAGCGCATGTTTAAGCCTTCCTTGTCAACTATAGTTGGTGAAAATTCAAAGTAATCTCCGCATCATTGTTCTTTGTGCTTTTACAGATTTCTAAGAAATGTTGATTTGCTCACATATAATAGTCTTACAACATTCTGTAGCATTGTGTTTCCAGGGTTGCTATTGTATCATCATCAGATCCTGTCCAAGTAGTTGCAAAAAAGATGCGGGAGTTGCGTGTCAATTCAGCTGTGATTGCAAATGAAACCAAGCTTCAAGGGATACTTACGTAAGATCCTTTTTTAAGGATTTGTTCTCCTTGAATGAGATATAAGAAATGGATTATGATTTTTTTTTTTTTTTTTTTTT
>NC_029779.3:46649521-46737936 GCF_000817695.3 Arachis duranensis
TATATAAAATAAAAGTGGTTTATTCTGAGATACTATTTCCTCAAGCTGATGGGTACACATTGCTCGGTATTAGGAGCTGATTTGCTTTTCTTCTTCATTATTCCCTTTGTCACTTATTTTTTGTTAGGTAATGACTTCAAACCCTGAACATGCATCATTAGAGACAACAATTCTTGATGCACTCCATATGATGCATGATGGGAAGTTCTTACATCTTCCAGTGGTGGACAAAGGTAAATTCGCTTTTTCAAATGCATACATAATCTCTCTACTCTTTTTCCTTTTTTTTTTGGCATTGAGTATTATTTGTTTTTTGCAGACGGCAACATTGCTGCTTGTTTGGATGTTTTGCAAATAACAACTGCTGCAATTTCTCTGGTAAATTTTATGTTTTAAATACTCGTAAAATGTTGAATAATGGACTACTCTGTTATCAAGCATTTAACTCCTTAGCTTTTAAAGAAAATTTTTTCTACCCTCTACTTGGATGGCATATCTTATAACTTTTCCCGCTGAAAGGATTATTCTGGAGTTTGTCTTAAATTCTTCAAATTTTGTCTTTCTTTTTTTGTTCCTAATTAAATGATAAAAGTTGTCTACATATATTTCCAACTGTGTTTTCCGTAGTCATTGAATTTGATTGAAGGAATTGAAGTATTGATAAAGTATTTGTGCCTTCTAGATGCAATGGTATTCATGTATATGATTGTTTCCGTCTTTATTTGGACTATTGCTGAATGTTAGCTGTTACCCTTCCCCGAATGATCAGAATATTGCTGCAAGTTAGCTTTTCATTATTCTTCTTGCATATTTTCTTGATAATTCTTTTTGGAACTGTTGGCTATGTACTTACCTGACATACAGTGAATATTGTTTATTAAGCTTTGTATACACCTTTGTTTCTAAATTTGCTATTATCATGCAGATTGTGGTGTCTTGTTACTAAGCTATTTATATGTAATTTGTAGGTTGAAAGTAGCTCTGGAACTGTAAATGATGTGGCAAACTCAATTATGCAAAAATTTTGGGACTCAGCTTTAGCGCTAGAGCCACCAGATGATTATGACACTCAGAGGTACTTTGGTTGTAGCTATTTTACTTCAGTATACAATTTGTTTTGGCCATTTAACAAGCATTTATGTTTGGTCGCAGTGAAGTTTCCGGGATAATGAATTCAGATGGAGCAGATACTGCAAAGTCTACATACCAATCTGTAGGTCATGGAAATTCATTTACTTTTAAATTTGAGGATCCTAATGGTCGAGTGCATCGAGTCACCTGTGGTGAGTGACATCTTGGAAAAGCATTGCTAGTACATCATTTGTCTTATTGAAAATTAGCCTTCAGCTTCTTGTGGATAAACGTTAATGTTGTAATTTTTCTTTCCTACCTATTCTTTTATTCTTGGAAAAACTTTGTATCACCTCTCCCTTTTCTGTAGGAGCGGAAAATCTAGATGAGCTTGTATCTGCTATCATGGAAAGGGTCAGTAATAATGACAGATCACGCCCCGTAATTTTGGTATGTCTTCTTCTAGTTCAGTTCTCTTCCTTTTGATTGTAAGCTCATGTATTCATTATGTTGCTTTGTTTTTCTTTCATTCTAGTATGATGATGATGAAGGTGATAAAATTGTTATTGCAAACGATAGTGATCTCGTTTCTGCTGTCAGCTATGCTCGATCTGCAGGACTGAAGGTGACGATTCTGCTTTTACAAGCTATTGTCTCGGTTTCCATGGTTTAATTCTTATTTGGTGTATGCATTTAAGCATCTTTATATTTCAGGCCTTGAAGTTGGATTTGGAGTTTACAGATTCAGCTAAACCCGTGACACCACAGTCTGCAATAGCCATGACCACAACCACAGCTACGAGACGGAAAACAGAAGGCGGCATGTTGTCCATTCGCTCGAGTATTTTGGCAGGTGCTGTTGTTCTAACGAGCATTGGCGTGGTGGCTTACTTGAAGCGCTCAAATCAGTGATTTCTTCACCAGTTGGAAAACACAACAGGCAGTAAAAATCATACTGTATAAACTCCTTAGCTTTATTGTCACTTAAATCTTCATTCATTGCAGCAAGGTGATGTGAAAGTTCTCCTTTACTATATTTTGTAGTTGTTTTAGCCAATGTCTTGTGAGGGTTGTTTGGTTTTGCATATATTTTTAAGAGATATGTTACGTGTACGTATTAAGTGTCAGACATTGTGTCGACTCATTTCTCGTAGATGGGATGTGAGACGGCACGACGTTTAACACGTAATACGATACATGGAACACTTTTCTATTTCTGACTTCAATGTAATTGTTAATTACCTGTTACCACTTCTGCTTGCAAGTGAAAATATGTAAAGATAAAACCGTGGCATGAATACTCAAATGTCATAGTATTCAACACTTGCAATTCCTGAAATATGTGAACTAACATCATTGAGGATTATAATTATCCTCCAAGTTTTGTGATCGACTTTGGTGTATTACCATGTAATGTTGGCAGAGTTTTTCGTTCATTTTTTTTTCTCTCTAGTTATAGAATATGCAATGGTAGATCTTAAAATAAAGTAGCTTGCACACACTAAGTATAAATAAATCTTTTTTATTTATCAAATGAAGTGCTTCTGTCCAAAAAACTATATTAAATGAGGTCTTAATTGTTTTATTTATTTTTATGACACATAATTCTAAAAAGAAGAATGTTAGAGGGTCATCGAAATTTATTGTTTTTGCCTATGAGTTAACTATTGATATTTAAAAATATGGAATAAAGTATGTTGCTAAATTACTAAATTAAAAAAATCAGACTAAAATAATTATGCTGAAGAACAAGTAAGTAAAAAATAATAAATTTTAATAATTTTTTAATATTTCTCTTTCTAGAAATACCAATAAGGCTCAAGTTAAAAACTTTAAATAAGAATAATGTAACTGCAATTGCTATAAAGATGAATTTTAACAATAGGAGTAGAATTTAAGTTTATTCAGAATAATAATAGTATTTTAAAACTCTATTTAAAAAGTGACGATAAAAACTAAAATTTATTCAAAATATTAAAAATAAAATTAACTCAAATTAGATATTAAAAATATCTCTTAGTCTTTTGAAAATTAGTGTTAAATTCGTGTGATGCACGGATTTATATTTTAATTTGACATGATAAATCGAAAATAATATTTTATAATCATAAATTTCTCAAGTTTAGTATAACAGTATTATCATAATTATTGTCTATAATATTCTTGAATCATAAAGAAAGAGACCTGAAAAATAAGAATGTATATAACCGTATTAAGCTAGATGGAGAAAGAGCATCTTGTTGTGGGATCCTAAGAGACTCTGATGGAAGATTTATAGCTTGCTTTAGTGCTAATTTGGACGGCAGAACAGTGACGAAAGCGGAGCTTTGAGGACTTTTGCTAGGTTTGGAGCTAGCTCTTAATATTAGTTGCTCTCATCTGATTATTGAAGCGGATTCAGTTGTTGCAGTGAAGCTTTGCCTTCAGGAGGGAATTGACTTACATGCTACTAGATCATTAGTCTTGGCTATCAGAAACAGATGCAGCAGGCTTACTAGCTGGAATATTCATCATCAATTTTGAGAAGCAAATACTTATGCCGATAGGTTGGCTCACTTTGGTCATAGTCTTTCGTCCGACTGTCATATTTTTTTCAATTTGCTTTGTTGTATTTCCTTAATTTTTCATGCTGATTTTATAGGTATTGCTCTCCCTATAGTAGTTTCTATTTAATTTTCTTGTTTTCTTTGAGCGTTTCTGCCCAATGTTCATAAAAAATAATAGCATGTCAATTTTATACTAAACTTTATATTATATGGCTAATGAAAATTTACCGATAACCTAGTATTTTACTAACCTCATTAGAAAAGTAATTGACATATGATATTGTACTCCATGTTATACATTTTATTTCAAGTATGAAAGTATAGTTAATAAATTAGCTATATATACGACAAATATTTGTATAAAAGTGTAAATCATAACATATTACTAAAATGAAAATACTATTTTCTTATCTAAATATTTGAATTAAGTTTGCAGATAATATAAATATATAAATATATTTAAAATATAAATCCTAGAAAACACAAATTTTCAAAGTTTTAAGTTCAAATAAAAAGAATTAAACGATTTTTAAAAAAGTGCCTTCTTAACTATAACCGAGGTGTATTAAACATAGTAGAGATCTTATACGACAAAAGTTGTTACTTAATTTATAAAGAAAATTTATCTTAACAAAATTTAAAGAGCAATGCTAGGGGCCAGCAATTTTTGTGATTGTTAGCCATCAACTAGCCATCAATGATGATTTGATGGTGTGAGATTGGTGTGAAATTTCATCCAATGGCTCACATTTCTCTGCTGGTTACATGCTGGCCAAAATTCAATAAAACTGCTGGCCCCCTAGACTTTTTCAAATTTAAATAATTAAATAATATCTTTATTTAGTTTAACAAATTTAAATTAATTTTTCAAAAATTTTAATTTATGAATAAATAATTTAAATTTAAAAAAGTAAAAACTTAAGTAAATAATAATTTATGATTTAAAAGAGTAATATGTAAATAACTTAAAATTTAAAAAATAATAACGTGAATAAATAATTTAAAATTTAAAAAATAATTACCTAAATAAAACAACCTAAAATTTAAAAAATAACAATTTAAATAAAACAACCTAAGTAAATAATTTAAAATTTAAAAGTAATAATCTAAGTAAATAATAATTTATAATTTATAAATATAATTCTAAATATTGTTAGTAACGACACCTAAATAAATAAATTTCCAAACTCAACATATGAGCACTATCTCATGACACGAGCTCCTCATTTGTATTATTTTATTATTATATTATTATTATGACCTTTGCATTTGTATTATTATAGAGACAGAGATTATAGAGATAAAGATATAAAGAAAAAGAAAAAAATAAAGATAAAAATAAAGTTAAAGATAAAAATTTCAGTTAAATTTATTCAAAATATTAATAATCAAATTAAATATTAAAATATTTAAAAATTCGTCAAAAATGTCGGGTTATAAGTATTTTGATACGAAGAGAGCGAGTGGGACGTGTAATTAGTTAGTAACCTTGAGAAGAAGCGAGATTTGGCGCCACTCACGCTTTCTTTCGTTTTATTCACACTCACAACACTCATTCACTCGCTCACTAGGTACGTTCTCTACTCCTCTCTGCTTTTGCCACAAGTGTGTGCTTCTAGTGCTACCGTTCCTTCTAATGGAATTGATTTCTCGTTTTTTCTTCACATTCTCAGTAATTCCTTTTTAGAAGCAAAATAATTTGGCTCCTTTTGATCCCATTTTCTACTTGTAGGTCGGTTATTAGGGCTATGGATTTTCACTAATAAGTTACAAAGAATGATAATCGTTTTGTTTTGTTTTTTAGTTTTCTGAATTTTTCTGTTTTCTTGTTATCTTCGAACAGTGATAATGGAAGAAGGGAAAGGAAGAAGCGAGAGCGATCCAAATCGAAGAGTTAACGGTACTAGTTTCTCTATTAACGATCCGGAAAATCAAAGAGCAAAGAAATTGTGGACAGTTGATAATGTGAAGGCAATGCGGTTCAAATCGTTATCGGCTGCGAAATCATTCTACAGGTTGTATGCTGCGGCCACAGGGTTTGAGGTTGAAAAGCAAGGCAGTGTTTGGGGCGAGAACGATATGGTCGTCATGAGAAGATGGGTTTGTAATAGAGGAGGTTTTTGTAAGAAGAAGAAGAATCTAGAAAAGGCTAAGCACTCAATTCGAGCCGATTGTCCTGCTGCGTTCTGCGTTAGCTTGGGCTATGCTAGTCGCCGGTGGTTGGTAAGGGAGTTTGTGGCCGAGCATACACACGAGTTGGGATTCAAATTATGCCCCCAAATTTATCAACCTATTGAAGTAGAAGATTATTTAACAAGTCTAAAGGATGATTCAAGCACTTCCTACAGATCTTATATCACAATTGATGATGCAGAAGCTGCAATTTCTTATTTAACAGAGAAGAAGGATTCAGAGCCTCGGCTTTTCTATGAAGTAAACTATGTCAATGCTAGTTTAGCTCGGATTTTCTTTGCAGACTCTATGGCTCAGTTGGATTGTTCATGCTTTGGGGACGTGGTTGCGGTTTATAGGACTAATTCAAGTGATCTGCACTTTGTCATATTGTTTAGTCTCAACCATCATCATCAAACAACTATACTTGGATGCGCAATCCTCAGCGACGAAACTGTTGAGGCATACACATGGATGTTTCGAAAATTTCTTGATCTAATGCAGGGTTGCATGCCATTATCTATTGTGACTGATGGTAACAAAGCTTTAGGTGAAGCTATTAAGTCTGTGTTGCCAGAATCACGCCATCGCCTATGTACATGGCATCTTGAGAAAATTGCTTCTTCTATTGTTGATAATCCATCCTTTCTAGCTGATTTCAAAGTGTTGATGCTGGATTTTCTTTCGCTGAATGATTTTGAGCTGAAATGGAAGGCAATGGTTGAGAATTACAAATTATCTGAAAATCCATGGATACTGGAGATGTATAGGAAACGTCATGAGTGGGCAGAGACTTATTTGAGGGGACATTTCTGGGCCGGATTGCGAAGCACAAAAGTATGCCAAGTTCTTGATGGAAATCTGAGCAGGCTTTCACTACATAAACTAAAAATTAATCAAGTTCTCAGTCTGTATGACAGTGTTGTTATGAAAATCCGGATCAACGAGGGGAAGGCTGATTATGATTCTAAATATTCAAAATTCACTCCCTCAACCCCTCTTGTGAAAATGGAGAAACAGGCTTTTGATATATTTACAAGAGAGTCTTATCAAAGGTTTCTTTCAGAGATGCAGATGGAGATGTTTCTGGTTGCATTAGAAATAGATTATGATGATTCACCCTGCCGCAAATATATATTGGCGAAAATTGATCATGAGGACTTAGTATATGAAGTTATGTTCAATCCTTGTGGTCTAACTATTGAATGCTCATGCTTGAAGTTTGAGACATTTGGATTTCCTTGCAGTCATATCTTTCATGTATTGAAATCTGAGGGATTCAAAGACGTACCTCATAATCTCATGCACCAAAGATGGACAAAATCAGCAAAGTCAACAGCCCAATTTTGGAGGAATTACTTGCCTCCGGTGTCTGTTGATGTTGTTGCCGGAGTGATGAGTTATGGTAGGGTGGTGTGTTCCTCTTCCCCAATGCTTTACTTGGGAACACAGTCAGAGGAGGCCTTTAAGATTGTGTCCAGCTGCTTTGTGAAGCTGAAGGGTGAATTGGATAGACAGGACAATAGTGTTCTTGATGTGCAAGATAACAAGGATACTTCTTCATCATCAGATTGGAAAATTGAACAAAGTGGATTATGGGATTACATTAACTATCCATACTTTGAGTATGTACGAGTAATCGATATGATTTTTTTCTTGTTTTCTTTTCTTTTTCTGTCACATATTTCTGACTTGTAGTTTTATTTGCATTTTGACATCTTTGAAGACAATTTTGGCTATGTATTAAAGCTTTCTATGGTGTTATTTGTCTGCTAGACTAGTAGTTTTTTATTAGCATCTTAGATGCAATTGTGTCCTATTTTCTTGGCAAATATGTGTGAAATTTTGCATGGTGGCATCCAGATCCTTTTCTACTCTCTGGTGCGCTCTCCAAATAGTGATATTTCTAATACATTTTTTTAAATAAGAGTTTATTTTAATTTACTTGATATATATTTTTACATAGATCTTTTTTTATGGGCCGTATGGTATTTTTTTTTTTGTTAAAATAAGGATGTGACTTGTTTTAAAAGGTGTAAATTAAAAAAGACGGAAAAAGAATATGAATAAAGAATAATATTGACATCATTCTTCCAGAATTAAACGAGACATATTACTGAAACTTCAATTATATAAATATGGATAGATAAAAAGGTAGAATTTAACTTGAATGTCTCCTTGATAAATTTATTTTATAAGGATATACTATTATGTAAGGTGTTTGCGACGATCTAACTATTAGTTAATTTTGCAGAATTTTCTCGATTTATTATATTTTATATCTTCAAAAACAGTATTTGTAATATGATGATTATCAATAGATGAGGCTTTTTCATAAAGTAAATATTTGATCATTAACAAGTAAAAATTATTATCTTATAATAAGGATATTATTTATATTAAAAAGTACGTAAATATTTCTCTTTCGAAGCGAGCGCCAACCAAACTAGATAATTAAGGATTCATTTTTAATTTGCTGCTTGCATTGTTTGTAATAATATAACGTGAAATAAATTTGTATTTTTTTAATTTATCCTTAATTAGGTTATTATCATAATGTTGTTATCAAACTAAATTTTGGTTTCACAAGTTCATGAACTTCACTTAATTAGATCTTATGATCATATGCAAAGAATGAAACAGAATTCTAATCACATTGCGTTAGGATTTCATGAAAATATGATAATCAATTGAAATATAAGGATACATTCATATATAATGACTAGATTCTACTTGCCTTATATATGGCGTAGAAACCACAATAATGTTGAACATAATATTATTAAAAGAACTCAAATTAAAGCAATTTTAATGCAAGCTTAATACTTAGGAGGTGGAGGTGAAGTGTAGAGATAAGCTTGCTTTGGTGGAGGCGGTGAAGAGTTGTAAATGTAAGGAGGAGGAGGTGAAGGTGAAGGTGGCGGTGGAGACTTTTGAATATATGGTGGAGGAGGTGACGGAGAAGGTGGAGGTGGAGACTTGTAGACATATGGCGGTGGTGGTGATGGAGATGGAGGTGGTGGTGACTTATAGATATAAGGAGGTGGTGGTGATGGGGATGGTGGTGGAGGAGACTTGTAGAAATATGGAGGTGGTGGTGAAGGTGATGGTGGAGGAGGAGACTTGTAAATATATGGTGGAGGTGGTGAGGGTGATGGTGGGGGTGGAGAGTTAAAATAATAGGGAGGAGGTGGAGAGGGAGAGGGAGGAGGAGGAGATTTGTTGATATATGGAGGTGGTGGAGAAGGAGAAGGTGGAGGAGGAGACTTATAATAATATGGAGGAGGTGGCGACGGAGAAGGTGGTGGTGGAGACTTGTAAATGTATGAAGATGGAAGAGGAGGAGGAGACTTGTACATATAAGGTGGGTGAGGTTCATGTTCATGTTCATGTTCATGTGTGGGTGGCGCCGCCTGTGGATCTGGGTGGTAGGGAGAGTTGCGGCCTCCATAATAAGGAGTGTCATCATCAGCGACATTGATAGCAATAAAGCAAAATGCTAATGCATAAATGAGTGGAGGCAAGTGCCTCCATTTTATTGATGAGGTTCCCATGTTAAGTAGTGTTAAACCCTATTTAGTTCTTTTTCCCTTAATACAAGACTATATATTTAGGGTTTATTTTTGTTGCTTGGCATAACTAGTGAGGATTGTAACCCTTTATATAGTGCAAACATCCAATACCTTGTTGACTTATAAGAAGAATTATTTGTTAATTCATTAATACACTGGCTTCTTCTTATTAGGTTTCTTTTTGATGTGGCTTCCATAAAACATAGTTGAAAGTTCACATTTTCCACAAATGGTGCATATATTGGAAATAACAAAGTCAAGGTTATTACTTATTAGAGAGGGTTGGTGATAGCATACGCACGTCTCAACTCTCAAGAACCAGTTTTTCAGATTTCATCAAATTGTACTATATACTTAAAGCACCGAATCATATGGAGGAGTAAACATACATTTAATTTCTCAAATTAATTAGTAGCATATGTATCTAGATTCAAGAGTAGTATTATTTCTGATCTCTTCGGGCACTCCAAAGTATGAAACAGCTGCTTATCAAAGTCAACGACTAATATGTCTTTGATTTATTTGTTCTTTGATTCGATCCATATTTAGCAATATATATTTCTGGATTATAAAAACGCGTTATTAGTGTTATATATTAGGTACAACTAAATATCTTTTAAATATAATCTTTTATTTAACTTTTTTTATATTAATTTAAAAAAACTAAAATAAATATACGTCTAAATAGATTTATTATCCTTTTTTTATAATTTAAAAATAAATCTAAGAAAACAGAACAATCAAATTAAAATTCAAAATTTTAAATTTAAATCTTCTCAACACTAACATATCATAAATAAAATCTTAAACATTCTTTTAAACACATATTTTAACTAATAATATGTCTTTTTAATTTCTCTATACTTTGATCTATTTGTTCGTCTTCTCACACGCGTCGTGCACCTCCCCCCCTCCTCCCACGACGAGCTCTCCCTGCGAAGAATTTCTCCATCAGCGACCTGCAACTACCGTGCACCTCCTCCATTTCAGGTCTCCTCCACCGTCGTGATGATTCTTTTTCGTCTAAGATAATTCTATTTGCACTAGGAGGTTTTTGGTAATATAAATGTAATTTGAATGTGTTAAATTTATTAGCGACCGATTTTGTAGTTGTTAAAATTAGTACCGAATAAAATTTAGTTATTAATTTTTTTTTTGTCCTAAAAATCTGATATCAGTCACTAAATCAGTTTATATTAGCCACTAATTTCTCAATTGTTATTTTAGTAATTTTTTGTAGTACGGATAGAACGTTGTCATGGAGTTATTCTTTCTAAAAAAAGATAACATGAATGATTATATTTCTATTACACATTTTTAAATAAGAGTCTATATTTTAAATTTGTTAATATATATTTTACATAAGCCTTTTTTTTTGTTAGTCCTTTTTCTTTTGGATTCAACAAAAATTGAATTTTAGATTTTTTAGTCACATAACTTTAATATTATATCATGAAATTATTTTTTTTAAAAATTTAAATTGATAAAAAAGAGAACATATTATATTTTTAACAAATATGTGACTCAATTTGAAAGGTGTAAGAAAAAATATTAAAAAAAACATAGATAAAGAATAATATTGACGTCATTATTTTGGAGGCCCATTTTGTTTCTCAGTTAATAGATTTATTGAAACATGCATCAATTATAAATATAGATCGATAAAATAGTGAAATTTTTTTTATTAAAGATGGGGAGATTCGAATTCATTACTTTTTAGATGAATACGAGAAGATTATAAAATAGTAGAATTTAACTTGAATATCACTTTAATATAAAATTATTTTATAAAGATATAGCTAGTATTATGTAAGGTGTTTGTGAGCTAACTATTAGTTAATTTCGCAGAATTTTTTAAATTTATTATATATTCAAAAACAGTAATTGTAACATGATGATTATCACTTTACCGGATAAAGCTTTTTCACATTATCTTGTATCATTAACAAGTAAAAATTATTATATATCTTGTAAGCTTTTTCACATTATGCATGTTTGACTTTTTTATTCTTTTCAAATAAATATTTGCCATGATAGTGCGCGAAGTGTCTTCAACGTTCATTTTATTTTCTCGTTCGAAGCGCGCGCCATGTTTGTAAAAATATAAAGTAAAATAAATTTGCATTTTTTTAATGTACCCTTAGGTTATTAATTATCATAATATTGTTATCAAACTAAACTTTGGTTTCACAAGTTCGTGAACTTCACCGAGATCTTATGATCATATGCAAAGAATGAAACAGAATTCTAATCACATTGCGTTAGGAATTCATGAAAATATGATAATCAATTGAAATATAAGGATACATTCATATATAATAACTAGGTTCTACTTGCCTTATATATATGGCGTAGAACCTGTTATAACCACAATAGTGTTGAACATAATATTATTAAAAGAATTCAAATTAAGCACTTTTAATGCAAGCTTAATACTTGGGAGGCGGAGGTGAAGTGTAGAGATAGGCTTGCTTTGGTGGAGGCGGTGAAGAGTTGTAAATGTAAGGAGGAGGAGGTGATGGAGAAGGTGGAGGTGGTGACTTGTAAATATATGGAGGAGGTGGTGAAGGTGATGGAGGTGGTGGAGACTTGTAGACATATGGTGGTGGTGGTGATGGAGATGGTGGTGGTGGTGATTTATAGATATAAGGAGGTGGTGGTGATGGAGAAGGTGGTGGAGGAGACTTGTAGAAATATGGAGGTGGTGGTGAAGGTGATGGTGGAGGAGGAGACTTGTAAATAGGAGGTGGTGAAGGTGATGGTGGGGGTGGAGAGTTAAAGTAATAGGGAGGAGGTGGAGAGGGATAGGAAGGAGGAGGAGATTTGTTGATATATGGAGGTGGCGGAGAAGGAGAAGGTGGAGGAGGAGACTTATAATAATATGGAGGAGGCGGCGAGGGAGAAGGTGGTGGTGGAGACTTGTAAATGTATGAAGATGGAGGAGGAGGAGACTTATAGAGATAGGGTGGGTGAGGTTCATGTGTGGGTGGCGCCGCCTGTGGAGCTGGGTGGTAGGGAGAGTTGTGGCCTCCATAATAAGGACTCTGATCATCATCAGCAGCAACATTGATAGCAATTAAGCAAAATGCTAATGCATACTTACTACAAGAGTACAAGACTTATATTTAGGGTTTATTTTTGTTGCTTGGCATAGTGAGGATTGCAACCCTTTATATAGTGCAAGCATCCAATACCTTGTTGACTTATAAGAATTATTTGTTAATTCATTAATAGACTGCCTTCTTATTAGTTTTCAGCTTGATGTGGCTTCCACAAAGTCAAGGTTATTAGAGAGGGTTGGTGATGGCATACGCACGTCTTGAAGAACCAGTTTTATTAATTAGTACTTAGTAGCATATGTATCAAGATTTAAGAGCGTTATTATTTCTCTTCGGGCACTATCCAAACTCCAAAGTGTGAAACAGCTTATCAAAGTCAATCACTAACTTGCTCTAACATGTCTTTTTAATTTCTTTATACTTTGATTTATTATTGTTCTTTGATCCATATTTAGCAATATATATTTCTGGATTATAAAAAGTAAAAACGCGTTATTAGTGTCATGTGCTCACATTTTTGTCGGTGAATAATGTTTAAACTGCCTCAAAAAATAATAAAAAATCCTTGTCAATGTGTTAACAAAATATAAACCATGATGACATATGGTAGAAAGTAGAACTGAAATATTTTCTATAGCCATATGTAAATGTTTCTCTAATTCTTTATTAATACTCCGATCCTTTCATCATCCAGGTTTATGTCTATAAGAATTTTAAAGCAAAGTGATTGTATGTGTTAAATACCTTTAAATTTACAAGCCAGTTCAACATATAAATTAAAGGACAATTTACAAGCAAAGTGATTGCATGTGTTAAATATAATCCTTTACCACTTAAAAACAAATATTCGATCATAAATTACAAGATTGATTAGTATGTATTACAAATTGTAACACTAGCGATCCAACAGCTTTTGTCAACAAACATAGCCATCTTCCGCTAATGACTTGTGTACACAAACATTTCAGGCAAACACCAAACCTAACCTTTCTGCCAAATCTTGTAGGGGATAACAAAGAGAATTGATCAAATCCAGACTCAGTGCTGTATGAGCTAGCTGGTGGACTCTACAAATATTTTCGGGCAAGAGCTCGGACTTTCGTGTCAAAATGTGATGATGTGATCCGGGAGCCAGGTAAGTACAGGGGATTAAGAAGCGTCTGCAATTTCGATAATCCATAAAATATGGCAGGTTTAGTTTCGAGGGGAAAAAATATCAAATATCAGCATATTCATCTTCAACATTGAATCAAAAGGACAGTTAGCAACTTCCAAGTTCAGTTGTGTTATCAGTACCCATTCTTCCTTAGACACCATACCAATCCAATGTTGAAGGGGAGTGTGTCGGCTTAGTATCCCAGGAACAATGGGTATAAGAATAATTTCTCTGGCTGAAAACCAAACAACTAAACGTATTTATCAGGATGCTGATTCCTGCACAAAGCACCTGTACTAGGGAAAGGTAGAAATGGAATTTGGCAAACATCTATGAAAATCCACTCTTCTAATGCTAAGTAATTTACAAAGTATGTAAAGGAAATAAGAGTATAGGGTCTATCGCAATGAAATATTGAAACACTGATTGGAAAAAACATCAATAAATCCAAAAAGGAAAACTGCAACAATAAGTTTCTTCTTTTACTGTGAAGGAATCTGCAATGATTTATGTTGAGTTTCACCAATTTAATATAAACTTAACTTTTACTCTTTTATTCATAACAAGAACAAAAACTGTTTCATGTTCACATTTCGAGAGATGCAATTTTTACAGAATAAGAACATGACTGAGAGGATTTTGACATTATCAAACTAATTAACAAATAAAACAAGGAAAGATTCTATGAATTAAGGTATAGCCTAGTGTGACAAGAAAAAGTAGATTACCTTTATGTAAAGTTCGTGTACCTCTTGGAAGAAGCTCTTAATGCCATCATCATTACGAGAGTCATGAAGCAACATAAAACGGGTATGTATGATGTGTCAAGGAAAATATTAGAGAAAACATAAATTCCTTAAAGAGTTTGCACAATTAAGTTTATAAAGTTCTTCACTATTGTGCATTGGCTCTTCCATTTTGTTCCCCTAGGCAAGGGAGTTCAGGGTAGAGAGAATGTAGAGCCATACACACTAGGAAAATGGTTAGTTCTAAAAGTTAAGTTCCTCAGTACTTCATCATATGAACATAAAAGAAGAACAACAATTTTTTTTATCAGAGGAGCAATATAATTTTTATCTCAAATATAAAATAATTCTCAACAAAGGATATGACCAGCTGTGACATATACTGAGACCACCAGATCATTAAACCTGTCTACCGATTTCAAGTACCTATATCAAGAATGTTAAGAAATAAGCTGCTGAGTAAAAGAACATTACAAATAAAAGCAGTGCACAACCAAAAAAGGATAATCATAAGATCAAATTTTCTTATTTAAAATTGGATTCTGTATCAACTTGTAACTCACATAGCGCTAGTAGTCCATGCTAGGTCCTGAACAATATCGAGAGCAGCATGCAGGATAAACTGATGCAGCTGAGCAGCATCCTCTCTCTGTCATAGAGTAGCACAGGATCACAAACGATGAATATTTTGGAAGAACGATATTCCCTTCTTTCCAAAATGACACAAGCCAAGTAATGCAAGAGATTCAATTATTCAAATAAGCCTGTACATTAATTCATTAAAACAAACTATTATGTAAATTAAATTCCTCCATAACATTTTCAACCATCAATGAACCTCTTGAATCATATGAATAACCACTTCAATAGTATGAATGACAAATATCTAGATTCTAACCATAAAAATAAATAAATAAATTCTTAAACTTTAGCATAAAAAAAGGAGAGGAAAGAATCATACTTTAGCAGCTACTCCAACTTCAGCTTCATAAATAGGAATATCATTTCTGCTAACAATGATGAAACAAGCAGTGGTTGCCATTATATAATCCCTGCAAGAATGGCAAAAACGCAAAACCATTACATGACGATATTATAATCAAAATCGCAAACAAAGCAATAAAAAAAATCATAATTTTGGACGAGATCTAAGCTCAAATAGACCGCGAAATCAAAAATCAAACCTTCAAATAAGAATGGGAAGCAATCAAGGATTAAGTTATCGCCCAATTTGGTCAATTTCGGCAGTTGGCGAAAGTGCAGTGGAGCAATTGCGATATTGTGATGAGTGAAAAATTGGAATTTCAGAAAAGCAAAATATTAGATCTCGAATGCATCGTGAGTGAAGAATTAAGCTCTGCAAAACCCTAATTCCAAGGCGATGGTGGAAGAAGAAGATGGCGATGGTGGTGGTGGAAGCTTCATACAGTAGTGTAGACTCCGTTTTGTTCGCTTCGCTACTTCTCACTCTCAGAGTATAAAACGATTCGTTTTGTCGTTCTAAGTTCTAACTTCTAACCACTAACCACTAACCACTAACCACTAACCTCTCTCTCTTTTCTCTCTTTACTCCTTTCCATAGGGTTATCAATGAAAATTTATAGTAATATTTTTTAAAGTAAATTTATTTCAATAAAATTCATCAAAGGTTATTTTTAAAATAAGTTAAAAACATGAAATTAGATATGTACAAATGATTATAGAAAGTATTTAGATAAGCTATTGAAATATATTTTTTGCTGATAAAAAAATTTGGATCGTCTTTTGTTATTTCTCTTGACGATGTAAATTATTTTACATTAATAGTAATTAAAATTATTCTCATCATAAAAATAACAAAAATACGGTACTATATGCTTGTTTCTCTTCTAAATTGAAGAGATATATACAATTTTTTATTGTATGTACATTATTTTCACTTTTGTATTTTTAAAAATAAAATCATAAAATGATTGATTAAAAGGTAATCAATTTATCATTTTATAATATTTTTTATACTAGAGAAGTATAATCAAAATAGAGTTAATAGTCAAAATCGTCCCTGAAAGATACCCCGATCTCCATTTTAGTCCTCGAAAGATAAAATTAATCAAAGTCGTCCCCGAAAGTTATTCACGTTGGTCGAATTTGTCCTTCTGTCATCTGAGGTAGTGACGTGGCTAACGTTTGGTGAGGTGGAACGTTAAGTGCCAGCGTGGAGAGGTCCAGCATGGCAACCGTTAATGCTGATAAGATATGTTTGATAATTTAGGTCAAATTAGTCCTAATGTTACAACCCTAACCCCCAATCTGAAGCATATATGTGCGCGATTCTCAGGTGGCGATGTATGTTTGAGTAGTCGCTGCTATGATGAGTGGAAGCCAGAGTAGTGACCTGCCGTCGCAGTCTATCGGTAGCCATGAGTCGAACTCTGCCATGCGACGGAGGAGGAAGATGAAGGACCATACTTGCTTTTGTGGGTTGAAGACGACAATTAAGAAATCCGGCACAAGAGAGAATCCGGATAGGTTGTTCCACACCTGTGCCAGATACCCGGTGAGTTAGGTTATGATATATTTAGCTTGTTTTCAATATTCCTTTGTCTATTCTGCTGGGTTGTTGAAATTAATTTTATTTTTTTTGGAAAAATTTAGAAGGGAAGTCACTGCAACTTCTTTAGGTGGGTTGAGGAAGATGGGTATGTAGCAGGGGCGGAAACTGGTGCAAAGGTTGGTGGGGACTATGATGAATGGAGACTGAATGTGTCATGGAGATTGGGTAGCTTGGAGGGTGAGGTTAGAGCAATGAAGATGCTGATAATGTTCCTGTCAGTTGCAGTGGTGGTGGCTACTGTATTGTGTGTATCACTGTTGTTCACATTAATCTCCAAGTAAAGCCACAAGTTGAGTGTTATGTTCTTGTGTGTTAGAGGTGTTGTTAGATCAGAGAAATTGAATTAGTTGATATGTAATGATGATGTTAATTATGAATGAAAGTATGGTTTAATTGTCTTTAATTTAACATAAACTTGTTTAAGCTTGATGGGTTTTATTGAGAATACATGATGGTGATGTTTGAACTATTATAAGTATCTTTTCACCAAATAGAAGCATACATGACAGTAGACAAAGTAATTGTAATCCATGACAAACATCATAATTATACTGATATCATATTGTCTTAGTAGACACACCAGAAAGGTGATCAAGGATCCAGACAACATTGTTCAGACAACATTGTTCATGTAAACAAAAAAACATACTAGGCCTAACTTAAATGATCCTGAACACAGAGGCAGTTTACAAAGCCATGTTCCCAAAAAGCAAACTTTTCAACTAGATACAAAATATATTTCCTAGTTAAACATATTAATCTTTATTTCTTGGACGCTTGAACATTGGAGTAGGCACGAATGTCATGAAGGTTTGCATCTTCTTTGCAGTGGCAGAAGTTGTTCCTCTCAATGTCTCAGCAGATATGGCCACAGGTGATTGGGTGGAGGCATTTGATCTTGCCTTTTTTTTATTACATGCAGTTTGGGTGGCCTGCCTCTCTTTTCACCCTGCATAGGCCAGTTGCAGACCAATTAATTTCAAATAAATAAAACAAATGCAATTGGGCAGAATAAAAAGCAGCACAGAAATAACTTGAATGTCTTGAACAGGCAGTTGGGTATCTTGCACTGGTTGGGTTCCTCCAGGTTGGTTGACTTCCACAGCAGGTTCTGGTTGGACTGGGGGAGGAGGGGGAGACTGTGATTGAATTTCATTGTCGGTGTTTGGGTAATCTGTAGGGGGAGCAGGCCCTTTAGG
Source organism: Arachis duranensis (assembly GCF_000817695.3). Lineage (NCBI taxonomy): Eukaryota > Viridiplantae > Streptophyta > Magnoliopsida > Fabales > Fabaceae > Arachis > Arachis duranensis. The sequence goes on from NC_029779.3 coordinate 46,667,636, forward strand.
AAGGGCAAGCTGAAGTTGCATTTGCCTAGCTTGATCCTCAGCATCCTCCTTTTTCTTCTTTGCACAGCTTCTCTTGTTGTGTCCAACTTCACCACAAAACATGCACCTAATTGGGTTGTACTTCCTCTTTATCTTGGTGCTTGACCCAACTGGCTGCTCTCCTTTGTCCTTTCTCCTCTTCTTGGTAGGCCTCCCAGGTTTATGCTTGATTGGGGGTGGGACAGGGGCAGGTGAAGATGTTTTCTCCCACAGATCTTGTCCTTTAACCGGGTTAACATTGAAACCGTATGTCCTTTTATACGCCTCCATTGTCAATAACTCATGGCAATACTCCTCAATTCTCTTACCATTTTTGTCTTGAATTGCTGAAATTGCATGCATACATGGCATCCCTGTGCCAAGTGTAGACAGACAAAGGTAATGACAAAACCAAAAGCAACTCTGACTAATTCAGGCTACGGGAAGGAGTTATAGGGTCCGAATGAATTACCTGTGAGTTGCCAGAATCGACAGGTGCAAGTGTGCTTTCCCAAGTCGACCACCATGTTTGTGGGCCAGCCATGTACTTCAAACAGCTCCTCTTTTTCATCCCCGCACCATTGGGGAGCCCAATGACTAGATAACTTTGTCATGGCTTCTAGTCTGCTTTGCTGAACTGGGGGTAGAATTCCTTGATAAGTGCTCAACTTCAGTTTGTTATCGACCATGCTCTTCATGATTATTCTCCTCACCTCTTTAGCCAAAGTTAAAATCGGCTTGGTCCTCTCATGCTTTATCTTAGCATTGAATGATTTGCAAGCATTGTTGCAAATATTGTCATTCTTAGGATCCTCACTGAAATAAGCCTTAGTCCAAGCCTCCTTCGGCCACTTTTCAAGATACTGCCAAGCCTGTTCGTTGATCACCTTTACTCTCTTCATGTTCCTCTCGAACTCATTACGTGTCCTTGATCGCGCACACTCCCAAACCAGGTCTTTCAACTCCGTGCTACCCCATTGTTTTGAAAAATTCCGCCACAGATGCCATACACAGAACCTGTGCTGGGCCATGGGCATGACTTCCTTCACTGCTGGTATGAGTCCCTGCCAGATACAAAGAAACCCGAAAAGATTGTTAGTTAAATGAATCCCTCAATTATGATCATTAAATCAATTTAGTCCTAAAAGTTTAACTAATTAAATCAATTTAGTCCTCACCTTCTGCATGTCTGAAATGATGCACAAGTTTTTACCAAGGAAGTTGCCAAGGTCTGATTGCAGCAGCTCCAGAAACCATTTCCAGTTGTCCTTGTTTTCCACATCCACAATTGCATAGGCAACAACAAATATGTGGTTATTGGCATCCTGAGCACACGCCTCAATATTTGTCCACCATGCAGGGTCTTCAGAAAAGCCCCATCCAATCCTATCATCGGTCTACACCCACCCTTAAATCCTTTTTTACAGGCATCAAGACACACATAGAACCTCTCAAACTGAGGAGGACCCTCGAGCATTGGGATTACACCAACTTGAACTGTAGACCCAGGGTTACTTGTAAGCAACTCATTCGCATAGTCCCAGATTAGTCCATACTGAGCAACTTCATCACCCTCTACCACTTTCCTAGCAGCTTTCAATGCTCTAGTGATGCAGGTGTTGTTCAGGTTTACGTTACACTTCCTCACAAACCACTCATACACTTCACGATGTCTCATTGTAGGATGCTTCCTAAGTTTTGGAACAAGTTTGCTTAGTGTCCACTGTTGGGTGGCTGCCCTGTTTTTTCGCCTTCTAGGACAGATATGGTTGTCAACCAGGGTTTTAATCTGCCACGACCCGTCTTGCTTACTACGTGCACAGTATACTACCCAAGGACAACCCTCAGCCTTACATACAGCCCTAACCCGAACATTGTCATTCTTTGTAAACAATATGTTTCTACCTAACTGGATTGTGTAGTCCCTAGTTGCATGCATAAAATGTTCCTTTGATTTGAATATCATACTAACCTCAAATTTGAGGTCCCCGAACTTTGCCTTGTCATTATACTGGGGATAGACGGTTGGTGATTCCTCATCAGAGTCTAGTTCCTGGCCTGAGTCCTCCGAGTGCCATGAGTTGAGATCCGAATCATTATCCTCAAGGGGATTATCCTCTAGGTCTGCCAAATAGAAACCACAAATTAAGTAATCAGTCATGTGACCAAAATTAAATCAACATCTACAAACCAATTGATTTAACCAAATACCTGAGTCACTTTCATCCTCACTCTCAGAAGCTTCATAGCTTGAGTCGTCAGTCTCTATTTCTTTCTCTGCTAATCTGGTCTTAGCAGGCTTGTGCTTCTCCTTAACCTCCCTTTTTTTGTTCAGCCTTGTAGAGTTGACACCATTATCACTGTCACTGTTAGATTCATCATCTCCTAGTACCCTTGGAGGTTTGTAAAGGCTGTCTTCAGCACTCTCATAGGAGTCATGAGAGTCACTGTCTTCCTCAACCTCTACTGCCTTCACATGCCTGCCTGCCCTTGTGGTGGTAGTGACCTTGGCCTTACCTTTAGGCTGAGCTGTAGCAGAGGTAGGTTTGGTAGGCTGACTATAGGCCTTTCTCTGTTGTGATGAAGTTTGCACAGGTTCATGTGACTTCTTGGTGGGCTGAGATGATGGTCTGCTGGGCTTAGTGGTTGGTCTAGTGGGCTTAGCTGATGGACCCGTGGGCTTCAATGATGGTCCAGTGGGCTTAGTGGGCTCCTTAGTGGGCTGGGTTGGTTGCTTAGTGGGCTGGGTAGGCAGTTTACTGGGCTGGCTTGGTTCCTTTGTGGATTGGGTAGAAAATTTCTTGGACTGAGAAGGCAACTTCGAAGGCTGAGATAATCTGCTTCCTTCAGCTGATGCATTCGTGGACTCAGAGCATGCTTTTTGGTGGGATGGTAACTTGGTGGGTTGAGACTGATGTCTCTTGGTCTGGGTTGGGTTAATTTTAGGCACATCTTCTTCCTGCTCATCAACCACACATGGCTCTGAAACACCATGCTCGAAATACAGGTTGATCAAGTTGAAGTTCCTCCTGCAATCTTTCACCATTGCAACCAAATCATCATCTGTGGCCAGCCTCCTCAGCCCATATTCAAGGGGAACTCCTGGAGATTTCCACCAGCACTCCCTAGCCTCAGCATATCCCAGTTCGACATAGTACCCCCTCACAAAGAAAACGTCAAGTGTGTCAGCTTCAACTCCCATTAACACCTCTGTGTGATCCGGCTCATAGTACAGATATCCATCCTTATCCTTTTTAAACTTCCCACCATGGTGAAATACAAAAGTCATCGGAGGACCCTCCATCTACAAGTGCAAATAAATGTAGTCAACATCAACATCTAAAACAACTCCTCTCTTACAAATGCATGTAAACACACATCAAACTACATAATCATAATCATCACAAACCCTCAACTCCCAGAAAAACCCACCACATAAGGACCAGGAAACCCCTAACAAACGCATACAGAATATCTTCAGGGTAATCCAAACCTCACTAGATGGTTCTTAGAACTAAGTCACCCTAAACCAATGGACACCAACATTGCAAAATCAACAGAAACTGTGAAAAAAATTAAGCCTTACCTACGGCAGTTACTGTTCCTTCCTCCAACTACGAAACTCCTCAGCGACCTCCTCCAACGTAGCAGGGCCTACTCTTCTACAAGCCTCGCACACACGAATGCTCGATAACGCCACCAAGTTCTGATCAAAGGATCTTTGGGCACAGTACCAGGGTAGAGAGAAGACGAGGGATTTTGGAGCGAAAGTGGAAGAAGTTTGTTACGAGAGAAGAGAAGGGCAGAACGTTTGAATATCCACATGTGGCTCATAAACGACGTCGTTCCACTGATTTAGGGCTGAGGGTATGAAACTACGACGTTTTGCACCTCTCCACGCTGGCACTTAACGTTCCACCTCACCAAACGTTAGCCACGTCACTACCTCAGATGACAGAAGGACAAACTCGACCAACGTGAATAACTTTCGGGGACGACTTTGATTAATTTTATCTTTCGAGGACTAAAATGGAGATTGGGGTATCTTTCAGGGACGATTTTGACTATTAACTCAAAATACTAATATTTCAAAAAATATATTATATTTTGATTTGAACAGTATTTAAGTATACAATCATTTTATTTGTTATATGTCAAGAAATTAACAGCATACTAGTGATTAATGTATTTGAGTATTTTATTTTTTTAAATATTATTTATATACTAAAATTAATTACTAATATATTTATATATAAATATATATTATTTAATTTATTTTTAATGTATATTTATATTTCATTATATATTTTATATCAGTAACTGATTTTAGTTGTTAGCATAATTATTAATTTTTAGTAAGTTTATTTAATTTTTTTTCAATTTGTAACAATTTAGCATAATTAAGAATGATAAATAATTAAATTATTAGTCAAATTTATCATATTATCTATTTTATTAATTACTTAAGTATTTTTTATTAACAAAAACATGTTCAATCAATATTTATTATTTTTGTCAAAATTATTAATTTTTTGAGAGTTACTTTGTCTTCTATGTTTTTTTAAAGTTATTTTTGTTCGTTTCAAAAATTTTGGTACTAATTTCATAATTTATTCTAATTCGAAATAGCCCTAAAATTTTTGTTTAAAACAGATGTTAATAAGATAAAACAAACAAAAATGACATTAAATTAAGAAAGTGAAATTAATCTCCTTTCCAGTTCCGCGTTAATGTCAATGAATAATACTCTCTATCTCGCTGCTTCGACAATTTCCCCTTATTCACACGAACACAAACCCTTGAAGTAGTGATCTATATACATGGCTTCCACCTTTTCTTATTTATCTAGATCATGCAAGTATCATGTGTTCCTGAGTTTCATTTCTGAGTTTCAGGAGTGAAGACACTCGCTCTGGATTCACTAGCCATCTTTAATAAAACTCTTCTACATACATGGCTTTCACCTATTCTTCTTCATTTAGATCATGCAAGTATCATGTATTTCTGAGTTTCAGAAGTGAAGACACTCGCTATGTATTTCTGAGTTTCAAAAGTGAAGAGTATTTGGATTTGTCCAAACAGGTGATCCAATATTGTGCTGGTCTTCCATTGGCACTTGAGGTGTTGGGTTCCCACCTTTATGGTAGACCCATTAAAGATTGACAAAGTGATCTTTGAAAATTAGAGAGCTTTCCAAATGTCGATATTTTTTATTAGTTAAAAATAAGTTATGGTGGTCTAGATTCCATGGACAAGGATATTTTTTTGGATCCCGCTAAGGAGACAATGGACTATTTGTACAATGTGTACAATGGTTATTGGTTATGAAATGAACATCTCCTATACTATTTAGAATAACCATCCGAGTACAAGGGATAATAAACATCTTCTCGAAAAATTAATTTAATTTTTGGGTTCACCAAGGATCGAACTCTTGACCTTTCAAATCTAGCACTTTAATACCATATTATAATACCACTCATCCCAAAAGCTTCAACTGATGGAAAAATGTAACACTAATAATTATATCTCTAATATTCCATAAACCTCCATTGTACTCATTGTATAAATATTTCATTGGTTTCCCATACTTTCCCTATTTTTTTAGACATTGCTTATTTTTTCAAAGGATGGTTTCAAGGTAGTGTAATAGCTATGTTAAAAGGGCGTGGTTATCATCTTGAAATTGGTATCGCGACTTTGATTGATAGATCTCTACTCACTATAAATGAGGAAGGTAGGTTGAAGATGCATGATTTGGTCGAAGAAATGGGCAAACATATTATAATTCAGGAATCTCCAAATGATCTTAGCAAGCATAGCATGTTGCAAAGTTACGAGAACATCGATATTGTTCTTACTCAAAACAAGATAAATGGAAACTTTTTCACAGTTATAAAACTAGAAAATTAGAAGAAGAATTTGATAATGCGTCTAATATTGTATTTTCGCAATTAAAAAAAAATTCTCTTTCTCTACCTCTCTTGAAAAATATATCAATTCAGTATAATCGAATGACTTCTCGTTGATTTGTTGTTTAGGGAACTGAGGCAACTCAGAGCATTGTTTTAGACGACAATACTGCGGTATATGAAGGACAATATATAATGCGTTGGAGAGATTTAACTTTTTTAAATATATGTCAGCTAAAGCTCCTCATTTTAGATGGCGTAAAAGTTCCAATTCTTAGCTATATTCCCCCTTTATTGAGAGTTTTGCGTTGGATAGAGTGTCCAATGGAAACTGTGTCCTTTATGGATCAATACTATGAGCTTGTTGAAATTAATCTGTCTTTTATTTATCTTTTATTTATTTTTCTCGTTGAATATTTTTGTTTAGAAATTTTTGTATGTTTATTGATGTATATTATTGTATTTTGTAAAAAGAATTTTTATTATTCTTTGTTCATATAAATTTTTTAATTATTTTTATTAATGCATATTTTTTTATAGAACTTTATTTTTTATTTGATTTTGTATATTTTTTACTATGTGTTCTTAAATTAGTATATATTTTATTTACTATAGAGCTTATTTGGGTGAACTTTTAAGAAAAGATCTTTTTTTAAGTTATCTTTTTTTGAGTTATCTTTTTTTAGAAGATCTTATGGAAAAGTAAAAATAATTTTATATTTAGATATCTCGTGCAAAAAGATCTTTTTATCTATCAATTATGTTTGGGTATAATAATATAAATAGGGGTGTCTGCGGATCGGATCAGATCGGATATGGCCGAAAATTCGATTCGATCCGCACAATTTTCATCGGATCGGATCGGATATGATATCCGCACTTTTTAGTTCCGGATCCGATCCGATCCCGATTCGCAAATGTGCGAATCGGATCGGTGCGGATCGGATCGGATATCGGATATATCCGCATAATTAAATCTTTTCTTTTTAATCATATTTCAATGTAAAAAAATTCAATAAAAATATTTCTTTCATACGTTTAAACTTATTTATTCCTAAAATATTTTTAATCAAACTCTTTCTAAATAATAAAAATAAAATAATACAATATATGAATAATAATTACTAACTAAAACATACAAACAAGTAAATATAATACCAAACATATATATTTATTTATTTTTAATTATTATTGTGCGGATCTGCGGATCCGCGGATTGGATACGCGGATGTAGAGCAGATATCCGTGATCCGATCCGATCAATTTGCGGATCGGATAGTACCGCAATTTTCGGATCGGATGCGGATATTTACCGCGGATCTGCGGATACGATCCGATTCATGGACACCTATATAAAAGTACTTTTTGGTTTATTTATTACATAAAAAACATCATTTTTTTAAGAAAAAAGATCTTTAAAAAAAGATGTAAATTATAACTTTTCAAAAAAGATCTTTCTTTTATTTTTTTAGTGTTTTTACTTTTACTACTAGAAATTTGTCAAAACACGCTAAAAAATAAAAAAAATCTTTTTTTTTTCAATAAAAAAATCTTTTTTTAATAAAATAATGGCACCCAAATAAGCACTTTGATTCATTGAAATAAAAGATCACCTTTTAAAATAAATACTTTAAAATCTTTATGTAAGTGACCCTTTTCTAATTAGCTAAAATTAAAGTGGAATTGTTCATTAAGCATTGTATCATTAGAACTGAAAAGAAAATGATTAACGCCACTGAAGGCACTATATTATTACATCATATGAAACGATGAAAATCTATATCCAAATTCAGATAAGAATTGAAAGTGTAAAAGTTATTATCATTAACAAGAATTAAATCACGGTTATATCCTACTCTAAAGTCTAATCAAACTATGCATAAATTGCCTCATTACTAATCTTAGAAATCAAAGGCACCTCATAAGTTCTTCTTCTTGTTAACCTTCTTCTTGGACTTACAAGAATCTTGGCTCTTACCGGCTTCATGTCCATGGATCATACCATGCAGCTCGGAACCAATGAGGTAGCAAAGATAAGTATCAATAGTAATGAACATTGTCTTCTCATCCATATACACATTGTAATAACAGCACGAGATTTCTTCATCGTACCAGTCCAACTTCTCTTCCGGCCTCACCACGTCAAAGTGCTTCCCCAGCACTGTCTTCGCCAACTTGTCAACATTGTACCGCCACAGATCCACCTTCTCCCCACCTCCTTCATCCCTTCCTCCGCCATTGCCCTAAGGTCCAACGCCTTCTTCAGCTCGATCCCGTGGTGCTTCTCCAGCTTTGTCTTCACCTTTTCGATCTCCATTCCCACCGCGATAACCCTAGGGTTGGCGAAGAAGTCGCAGAGGGGCCTAGGGTTTTGCTTCGCTTTGTAAGAGTCAGCTTGTTCGAGAAAAGGATAGAGGAGGCAGTGAGAGCCAACACAGAGGGAGATGAAGTCGTAGCCGTAGTCCTTGACGCCGCGCTTGGTGTACTTGGTAAATTGGTGCTGGGCGGTTACGCCAACGATGACCGGGGTGTTTTTGGAAGTGGACTTGAGGAGGTTGGTGAGCCACTTGGAGAGCGTTTGAGAAGAGGTGGTATTGATGCAGAGGATGCTTTGGTCGTCGGCATAAACGGTGTAAGGATAATGGCGGGAAGTGAGGTCGTACGTCTCGACTTCGGTGATCATGCTGGGTTCAATGCTGATCTTGAGAACCATTGTTGTTAGTGGTTGTAGGATCAGGGACTTGCAACGGTTGTCGGATCGTCTTCTTGGAGCGGCCGGGGTGGTGGAATCTGCAAAGATACTCCGCAGAATGGATCTGAAAGGTATAAAGGATGAAGAATGAGTGAGTAGCTAAGGGGGCTCTGGCTCCCCTTTATATAGCTTATAATAGTTATCTTATCTTATCTTATCTGGCTAAGATAAGTGAAGTATTTGAATTCGAATCATCTTATCAAATATATGTCAGCTAAAGCTCTTCATTTTAGATGGCGTGATAGCTCCAATTCTTAGTTTGGCTATATGAGTTTTGCGATGGATAGGTTGTCCAATGGAAACTCTGCCCTGTATGAGTCAATACTATGAGCTTGTTGAAATTGATCTGTCTTGTAGCTCCAGCATTATACAAGTATGGCATGGAAAAAAGGTGAACCTTTTCGTGCTAAGCTCTATTAGATTTTACTGCATTGATTAACGTTTGCAAGGATGTTAATGGTGTGATGTTTCTTTATTTTGTTCAGTTTCTGCAAAAGCTGAAGTACTTATATCTGTCTAAGTGTCCTCGGCTGAAACAAATTCCAGATCTTTCTGAAGCTCCCAATCTTGAAATACTTCACGTTTAATATTGTGATGAACTGAATGATTTTCCCTCGTATCTCACACGCCACAGTCTTGTTAAACTTAATTTATTTTGTATTTCAACATGTATTTTGTATTAGTGGCTAATTTTGGTATACACCCAGATTGGTTGTTTCATTATATACAAGAATATTTAAGTTCTTAAGTCTGGTGCGGATCCTCCATTATGTACAACTAAAAAGAACATGTAAAAGAAACAAAAACAAAAGAGCAGACCCTCGCATTTAGTGCTCAAAATTGCAAGCAAAAGTGTGAATTTACTAATTTCTTACTCTCAGAAAAGTGTACACGGTTAAATACTGTAATAATGTTGAACCATGGAACTATAAATTAACCACTACTTTCTCAACATGTTATTCAAACCAATTTATGTCCAACTGTATTCTAGTTTTGTAAGCCGCTTATGTGTATCTTGATAATTCCAGATCACCATCATCTACATTTGATGCTGACTCTGCATTATCAATTCTTTTACCCTTCTCCACAAGGGTGTCGTCCTATAAAATCATTTCATGAGGTATGTTTATAATTCAGTAGTATACTTAATCCGCTTAATTTCTATTGCAAAACCAATGCTGTTAGAATTGGAACTTTGATTCACAATTAGTGCTTGTTTTCTTACTTTCCAATTTTGATTTAGGGAAATTGGGTAGTTAGGAAAAAAGATGATGTATAAATTATGGGTGTAATGTAATAACAATAACATACATTCCTCTTGAACCAAATAAAAAGCTTATTTTTACTTATGAAAGCAAATAACAAAAGAATGTAAATTGTTCAAGAATATTGGATAGTGGATACATCATCATGAGTTACACAAATCATTTTTCTAAGGTCTCTCACGTAGCATTTCTCAAAGAATTATTCAAATGAATCGATTTGACTGAATTACAGTAAATTAAAATTAAAGTATGAAATTAGAAGAAGAAAAGACCTTGATTTTCAAAAGAAGAGATTGCATGGAAGTGAGCTTAACAATGAAAACAGCATCTCAACAGCTTCCTTATTATAAAAGTTCAGCCAATGAAGTTCTTTAATGTCACTCTCATTCTCCCATCACCAATAGCACCCACCTCAGTCATTCATTTTTGTTAATTAATTAATATTATCAAATTATCATTAAACTAATGCAAATGTTCTCTTTGCTTCACTCAAAAGCTAAGATCTTTTTGCATCAAAAAAAAAAAAAGCTAAGATCTTTTCTCACTTTTAATCCTGACCATTAAAATCCCATTTTCCACGCAGCTTCTAAACCTTTGACTCAGTCACATTAGCCACCGCAAGTTCTTTTATTTTTTACTTTTTCTGGTTTCATTGCATAGAAGAGACAAATGAATGAAACTGAATCTTTGGGAGTCATTTTTTCAATGTAGTGAGAGCATTTTTATTTACAGTAATGCCTGTCATTGACCAGAGTAACTACTAAATTCTGAGTTCTAATGAAGTTTTTTTTTTCTATATTATTGTATGCCAAGTTGAGTGAAGCTTCACTTAGTCCTGTTCTTGTGCTGTAACTTGTATGTTAGTTGTTATGCTTGAAGGGTGTATGTAAAAATTCCTGAACTAATCCTGATCAATTCTTTTTTTTTTCTCTTTTTTCTCCCTTCGTTTTTTTTTTTTAAAAAAAGGGAAATTGCTAGTTTGACAAAGTTCAAAGATTGAGTTTGTGGGGTTCAATTTTATAGTGTGAAGTAATGTCACAAAGTTTGAAACATACTATTCCTTCACTTGGTTTTTGGAGAAGGAGTGTTAATGTGACAACACAAAATTCATATAGGAACCTTTCTTTCTGAAACTTGTTAAGTGCTTATTAGACAAACTTTGAGTTGACAAAAAGTATTAAAGTAGTTGCTTCAAGTGGTTGACCTGGAGGAAGAAGAAACTATCATCACTATGGAAATGGAAGGGAGGGGATTCTCTGGCTTGTAATGAATAATAATCCCCTTTCTCCTACCCTTCTTTTCATCTTTTGTGTCCTATAAAACTACGAAAGCTGCTTCTACTATTTCCCCCTAATCCCACAAACACAAACCCGTGAAGAAGTGATCTTAGTTCTTTACTAATAATACTCTTCTATAGAAGCTGCAGAGTGCAGATACAAACCACAATCCAATTCCACGCTGCTGCTTTTGAAGTTCAACATATATACATGGCTTCCACCTCTTCTACTTCTAAAAGATCTTGCAAGTATCATGTGTTCCTCAGTTTTAGGGGTGAAGACACTCGCGCTGGATTCACTAGCCATCTCTATGCCGCACTCACAAGGAAGGGAATCACTACCTTCATTGATGACAGCAACCTTCGTAGAGGTGATGTTATTTCAGATGAACTTCTCACAGCAATTGAAGAGTCCATGTTTGCAATCGTTGTTCTCTCACCAAACTACGCTTCCTCCACTTGGTGCTTGGATGAACTCCAAAAGATACTTGAATGCAAGCATAAGTTGGGGCAACACGTCGAAGCAGTGTTCTACGGTGTGGAGCCTTCTGATGTCAGGCACCAGAAAGGAACCTTCGGAGAAGCTTTCTGGAAACATGAATACAAATTCGGACAAGAAAGTGACAAGGTTAGAAGATGGAGAGATGCATTAACACAAGTTGCCGGTTACTCTGGTTGGACCTCCAAAAATCAGTAAGTTCCCTAATAATCATTCGCTTCATTTTGTTGTTGCTGCAAATTATGTTAACTGAATTATTAGAACACCTCTGAAATTATAGTAGTGAGAAATTTTAGACAATATGAAAATATATGTATACATATATATGTACACTACTTGTAAGTAATTGGATTGGGGTGATCCTCAAGTTTCTAGTATTTGGTTAAGAACACTTTAAAAAGAAATTGGAAAGAAAATAAACTTTCTCTTCTTTTGCACAAATTTTGTTGCTTTAATTTTCTTTTATGCCTTGCCAGACTTACAAAGAAACATTTTTCTCTTAATAGGAATGAGGCAATATTGGTGGAAAACATTTCTCAGAGTATACATAAAAAATTGATCCCAAACTTGCCTTCTTCCATGAACAAGCTTGTAGGGATTGATTCAAGAGTGGAACAAGTGATTAGTCACATTGGTATCGGGCTTAGTGATGTTCGTTATATAGGCATATGTGGGATGGGCGGCATAGGCAAGACAACTATTGCTAGAATAGTATATGAAGCCATCCAAAGTGAATTTGAAGTTTCTTATTTTCATGCCAGCGTAAGAGAGACATGTGAGAAAAATGGTATTGTTCAAGCACAAAAAGAGCTTGTTGGCCATATCAATGGAAGTTCGAGTAATTTTAATAACGAGTATGATGGGAGGAGAATAATTCAAGCTTCTTTGTATCGCAAAAAGGTTCTTCTTGTTCTTGATGATATAAATGAAGAAAAACAGTTGAAGAATTTGGCCGAGGAACAAGATTGGTTTGGTTCTGGAAGCAGAATAATCATCACAACTAGAGACATGCATCTGCTAAAGATACATGATGCATATAAAATTTACAATGTTGAAGGGTTAGGGGAAAGTGAAGCCTTTGATCTCTTTGGTTTGAAAGCTTTTAAACAACGAAAGCCTGCAGAAGAGTATTTGGATTTGTCCAAACAGGCGGTCCAATATTGTGCTGGTCTTCCATTGGCACTTGAGGTATTGGGTTCCCACCTTTGTGGTAGACCCGTTAAAGATTGGCATAGTGCTCTTGAAAAATTAATGAGCTTTCCACATGTCGGCATTTTTGATACGTTGAAAATAAGTTATGATGGTTTAGATACCATGGACAAGGATATTTTTTTAGATATTGCTTATTTTTTCAAAGGACGTTCCAAAGATGGTGTAATAAAAATATTAGAAAGGTGTGGTTATCATGTTGAAATTGGCATTGCTACTTTGATCGATAGATCTCTACTCACTATGAATGAGAAAGGTAGGTTGGAGATGCATGATTTGGTTGAAGAAATGGGCAAACATATTGTAATTCAGGAATCTCCAAATGATCCTAGCAAGCGTAGCAGGTTGCGGGGTTACGAGGACATCAATCTTGTTCTTACTCAAAACAAGGTAAGTGGAATCTTTTTCACAATTATAAGACTATAAAATTAAAATATGAATTTGATAATGCATCTATTATTCTATCAATTAAGTATAATTAAATGACTTCTCCTTGATTTGTTGGGTAGGGAACTGAAGCAACTCGTAGTATCGTTTTACGCGATCAGGATTTCTATCAAGAACAAGACATAATGCGCTGGAGAGATTTAACTTTTTCAGATATATGTCAGTTAAAGTTCCTCATTTTAGATGGCGTGGAAGCTCCAATTCTTAGCTATATTCCTTGTTCATTGAGAGTTTTGCGCTGGAGACGTTGTCCAATGGAAACTCTCCCCTTTATGGATCAAGGCTGTGAGCTAGTTGAAATTAATCTGTCTGATAGCTCCAGCATTGTACAAGTATGGCATGGAAAAAAGGTGAACCTTTTCGTGCAGAGCTCTATTAAATTTTACTGCATTGATTATTGTTTGCAAGGATAGTAATGGTGTGATATTTCTTTGTTTTGTTCAGTTTCTTGAAAAGCTGAAGTACTTATATCTGAAGTGCTTATATCGGCTGAAACAAATTCCAGATCTTTCTGAAGCTCCCAATCTTGAAATACTTGACGTTCAATGTTGTGATGAACTGAATGATTTTCCCTCGAATCTCACACGCCACAAGAGCCTTGTTAAACTTATTTTATATCGTTGCTCAAGTCTCGAAACTCTTGCGAGTAAATTGGAGATGAATTCCCTCAAGGAACTGGATCTTGGTTTCTGCACAAGTATGAGGAAACCTCCAGAATTTGGAGAATGCATGAAACATTTATCAGTTCTTTCTTTGTGGGGAACAGCCATAGAAGAACTACCCACAACGGTTGGCTGTTTAGTTGGCCTAAAGGAGTTGCGCTTACAGCATTGCCAAAGGCGTACTTGCCTTCCAGACAGCATTCAAAAGTTAAAATTTCTCACATTTTTTAATCTTTCTTACTGTCCAAATGTCTTTCAATCTTTGCATTCTCTATTTGGTCTGACCTCATTGGATACTCTGATATTATCGGGGTGTTTTGTCACATCTCAAGAGTCGTGGTCTTACAATCTTGGCAACTTAGTGTCTTTGACGGATTTGGATTTATCACATAACAATTTTGTAAGGGTTCCAATAAATATCCATAAGCTCCCCAGGCTTAGACATCTGAATCTAGACTACTGTCCTAGTCTGAAGGTCTTACCAGAACTTCCATCAAGTATAAGAGAGCTAAATGCACGAGATTGTGCATCACTGGATACATGGCATTCGAATGTGATATCAAAGGTGTGTTGTGGCTTTGCAGCATCAGCTAACCATGATTCTGATGGGCTCTTGCATATGTGGGTTGCACAGAATGAAGGGGACGAAATTCCATTGTGGTTTGTCCATCAAGAACAGGGTAATGGAGTATCAGTCACATTGCCACATAATGAAACAATGGCACTTGCTCTCTGTTTCCGATTATGCCCAAGGAGAAGTAGTCGTAATTATGTGGTAAATTTGCCAGTGATTTGCAATGGCAAGGAATTCATTAAAAAGCATTTAACTGTGTTGCGTGAAACTAAAAATTCTCAGCATTTCATCCTTTGCTCGAGCAGTGACTATTTTGTTGACCAATTTTGCCGAGACTATCGCTTTGAACTGGTATTTCCTAGTAACGTTGAAATGAAAGCACATAGTTCTGGGGCTCGGTGGGTGTGCAAGCAAGACATCCAGGATTTGAAGAACAGTGGGACTGAAACATCAAAAAGAAAAGCAACTTTTGATCTGAACATGAACATCACCCCACCTTCTTCTCCTTGTAGGAAAAAGATGTTCATGGTTACCCCTTCGTCTGTGTCTCCACTGGAGGAGGAAGAGGAAGAGTAAGCTGCCACTGCGGAGAAAGGGATCTTTGTGTACCCTGTTCCCTTTGCATTCCCATATCCTTATAGCTCTTGACAGAGGTTTTTCTATAAACCTATATTACATGTATCATTGCTAAGTCTAAAACTCGAGCTATATGGTTCTCCAAATCTGAAGCTTTTGCAAAGAGCTCATTGCATGCATCCAACAGTAAAAAACAGAACAAGTGAAGGACTTGGATATATTTGAAGCTGATCAGAGTGGTTCTTTAGGGGGTGTCATGAATGCAAAGAGGATCTTGTGTGCATCAAATCTGGGCATCTTTTTTGTATGCAGAATTTGTCTATTGAAGCGGTTCTTTACGCCACTTTCCTGTTTAGTTCAACTGGCTTCAGTTTGTCCTCAAAATTCAGGTATTGAGTTCTCTCTTGGCTTTGGTTGAAGTTTGAGCATGAAGAAATGATTCACCCACAAGAGTAGTTGAGTTTATATAATGTGGGTATTTGGATTTTGTTTCTAATTCTTTTGCTTTTATCCTTTGGGAAAAAATACATGAGTTGTGTTTTGATAGAGGTGAGTTTGTGTTATGCGGGTATGCCAGGGTGCATTTGTGTGCTAAATTGTGTGTTTGTAATTGTGGACATAAAAAGGATAAAATTGAAAAAAAAAACGATAAAAATGAACTGGGTTGCCATGTAGGAGCATTTCTGTAATATGGCATTTGAAGGCTGTGTTTATGTTCATGTATGATGGATTTTCCACGTTTTTGGTTTTGAATGTTTTTGGAAAGATGTTTAAATTGAGTTCCATGATTTAATTTGTTGCAATGAGGTTATAGGGAATTGTTTTTTAACTTTTGTTGCTGCAGCATGGAGTGAGATTCGGCAAGCATAACAAGTCAGATTTATGTTCATTACAGAGGGAAGAGGAAAATCTGCAGGTAATTTGTTTTGGATATATTTTAATTATGGGTATTTGTTTTGAAAGGACAATTAGCTACTGAAGCTCGCCTTTAACTAATTTGTGGGGATTAATTCTTAATTTTTTTAAGTCCAATATATTCTAATCGTTTTTTTATCCAAATAAATATTTGAAAGTGAATAATTAACTTAAAAATGGGAGGAGTGCATATAACAAATCAACCATGTTAGATGTACACTAAAATTAACTACTAGTGTAGAATATATTGAAATACAACATTCACATTAAAAATAAATTTACACATGTATTTATATATAAATATATAATGATTGATTTTTGATATCTAAATAATATTTTTTATGACCAATTTCACTTCAAATTTAATAGTATAATAGCTTCAGTTGGATCTGTTAACTGAATTAGTAGTGCTTTTAAAGTTTACTTCTCCTTACTACATGATTTACAGTATCCCTGCCCATTTCAGTTACACTTTCAATACACACTGGTTTATGAATTGAAGCATCTTGTTAAAGTAGGTTCTGTGAAGGATCATTTTCTTTTCTAAGTTGTGTTGTTTAAATATCAAGAAAGAACCAATTCACCTTTTTTGTTTAATTGCTTACAAAAATGTACTAAATATTAGGCCTTCATTTACTTTATGAATTTTTACACGCTTTATTTGCAAAGACGAACGCATTTTCTATACAAAATTCTTTCCTCCTTTTCAAAACATGTACAGTAGTAATAGAAAAAACAAAAAATAATGCTTAATGTACCTTTTTTTTAACAAGAATTTGTGTATATATTAAAATCAACCACCATGTATTTTTGTATATATTAAAATCAGTCAGTCCCGCGCCTTTGTTGCGCTCGTCGTCGCCGGAGGCAGAAGCAGCAGGTCCCAGGGCTTCCTCGTCGCCGTCAGCTTCCTCCCCGCCGTCAGCTTCTTTCGTGCAACCAGAAGCTGGTCCCAATTTGGTGGTCGTCCTAATTTTGCGCAAGATTCGTCGGTGATTTGCAACGGTAAGGAATTCACTCAAAAGAATTTAATTTGGGCGCTTGAAACTGAAAATTCTCAGCATTTCATCCTTTGCTTGACCCGTGACTATTTTGTTGACCAATTTCAGTAATAGAAAAGCAACTTTTGATCTCAACTTTTGAAGGCTGTGTTTATTATGTTCATGTGTAATGGAGTTTCCACGTTTTCAATACATACATATTTTATAGGTTTAATTATTCTGTTGGTGCCTACAGTTTTGCGAAATTTTCAATTAGGTCCCTATACTTTTTTTCCTTTTAATTGAGTCCTTGCACTAATTTTTTTTTTAATTGGGTCCCTACACTTTTTTTTTCTTTTATTTAAGTCCCTATACCAATTTTTTTTTAGTTGGGTCCCTATAAGTTAAGCCAATTACTATTAAGAAGGACTTAATTGAAAAAAAATTTAGTGCAAGGACTCAATTAAAAAGAAAAAGGGTATAGGGACTTAATTGAAAATTTTACGAAACTATAGGGACCAACAGAGTAATTAATGACAAAAAAAAAAAAAAAAAACATGTAAAAGAAACAAAAACAAAGGAGCAAACCCTCACATTTAGCGCTCAAAATTGCAAGCAAAAGTGAGTTTGCTAATTACTTTCTCTCAGAAAAGTATAAAGGGTTAAATACTGTAACAATGTAGAACCATGGAACTATAAATAAAGCAATACTGTGTGATCATGTTATTCAAACAGTTTTGTAAGCCACTTATGTGTATCTTGACTTGATATAAACATGGTTTAGATGGTGTTTCCAAATCAACACCATCATCTACATTAGGTGGTGACTCTGCATTATCAACTCTCTTACCCTTCTCCACAAGGCTGTCGTCCTGTCGGCTTTGATGTTGTCCACCTTCAAGGACAGAAGCCAAGAAACCTCGTGAAGTCCACCCCATTTTTCCAGTGCACAAGCAATATCGTACCGGCCTGCAGCAAATTCCATGAATAACACTCATTTTTTCAGGGTTGTGTCGATTTTCACCTTTGGTATGATGTTTTTGTGGATCCCATACTCAATATCAACACATGATGAGTTTATGTGATATTTCCACATGTTTTTCTTCCTCATTAGAGTTGAAGGAATGCATGTAAATCTATACTTTATTGTAAGCAGCGAAATTGAAGTTAAGAACAGGATATCTCAAACCTTCCTGCACGTTCAAATGACTTTCTCTTGGCATAAATGAAGGATCCATTCCCCAATTCCTTTGAAATTGACTTATCTGCGTGAAAAAAATGAGTTTTATTATCATCTAAGATGATGCTTAATGTACCTTTTTTTAACAAACTCCCCTGTTCTTTCCTTTTCTGTTTTGTTACTGTCTTTGATTTTGGTGCTGAAAAATATCACTGAACTAGTCTGATCTTTTTGTTGCTGAAAATAATCACCGACGTGAATTTGTTACTGATTATCACTGAACCCTGAATAATTTGTTGTTGAAAATATCACTAAGCTAGATTTTTTGTTGCTAGAAATCATCACTGGAATGAATATGGTACTGATTATAGAATTTTTATGGGATAATTTTTTCACTTTTACGTATATAGAATTAAAAAGAGAAAGAAAACGAGTCTGGCTGTGAATGAATTATTGATATTGAATCTTATTTTCCAAAGCTCCATCCTATGTAAACAAATGAGAAGACAAATGGCGTTACATTGGGGGTTTTGAAATGGAAAAATGGGGTTTCCAGCTGGTCCTTTTTCTCTGGTGTGGAACAACTAATTTGTCTATATGCACATTGATGATCATGCTAGGCTCTTCTATTGAACTTTTGGTTGGTGGAGTTAACTCAGATTTGATAATATGATATGTTATGGCACTGCAATGCAAGGCTTCTGGGAAGGATTACCAATCATGCTGTACTTTTAGCCGTTCTGATTTTATTAGTCCCACACCCTGTTCCCTTCTTTTTTCACCTTGTTTATGCAAAATTGGTTCATTCTTCTTTCGATGTATAATTTATTCTTGACTTCAATTTCCTGCATAGCGGTTAATGATCTATATTAGCAAGTGTCTGCCCCTGTGATTTTGATTATTGATGAAAAGCTGTGTTTGCTGATGTTGCATGAAAATTGTGTGCTGTTAATAAACTTAGTTTGTGCTGCCTTTTGGAGAAGCAATTCTTTGTACTGATTTCCCTTCCAACCCTAAACAAACAACCCTTATTCACCATTGGATTGGTTGAAGGATCTATCCAATAGTAAAGGGTGTGTGTGTGGACACATATCTTCCAATTATTAACAAACACAATTGGAACTTTGAAGCAATTGATTACTTAAAACAGTATTCACCAGGAAGAAGCATTTTTCTTTCCTGACTTGGGGCTGCTATTATTAACCTGCATGCCAATCTTAACAAAGTTTATTTCTTTTTGGTTTATGTAAGTTTTGCTTAGCTTTCATTCTTGCAAGTAGTGCTGGTCTTTCATTTTTGGTTTATGTAAATGTTGCTTAACTTTTTTGACTTTTTGATGCAGAAGAAGGAAGATATTGGAGATTAGCAAATTCAATCAGTTTCAGCTCAGCTTGGTTTGCCATAGGGTTGGTTGTTTGCTTCTCTTGTTTACACAAATTAACTATTGACAATAGTGATCTTATGCAAATGAAGTGCTTCTAGTTCTAGATGTTAAGCTAAGCTGTAGTGACTGTATTTTCTAGTTGTAAAAAAGCATCTAGTAGCCCCAACCATAGGCTAAAAGTTTCAAAAGAAATTTAAATTCCAAAAGTGTTTTTTTTTTTTTTCCTTTTACCAGATGGCTTTTATGATGCAGGACATGATCTGCCATTTTAGCATCTTGAAAACTATGAGAGAAATGGGTGTCTTCTCACGTGTGAAGCCATCTTGTTAATCAGGTTTGTTATTTTATTATTATTGGTAGTAATAGTATTAGTTGTGGAAGTACTGATGGTAGTTGTATTAGTGGTCGTTTACAGTGACTGAATTGTTTTTCTCTTTCAGCTATCTTACAGGGATGAGGAGTTGGATGCTATTATACTCTCTGCTTGTACAGCAATCTTACATCTGAAGCACTTAAATGACTTGAACATTCTTGAAAATCAAGCTGTTATTGATAACTTGAGGATTGTTTCGTAGCTTGCACTTTTCATGTCAGATCATTTTGGAAGCAGTAGTAGAAGTGCTGTTGTAAAAAGGACACAGAAGTCTGTGCCTGCTTCAAACTACAAGAAGCCTTATGTATGTGCTCAACTGAGAGCAACACTGATATAAGTGAAAACAGTGATTTGTTGTGTTATTTTGGTGTGCTGATCAATTTTCTCAAAGAATGCTGAGGCAGGTGGTGGTTCAACTTGACCCTGCACCTGGATGCATATGCCTTTTGTATTCACTTTGGAGGAATGAAATACAAATGCCATTTTATGATTTTTGTACTTTTTTTAATATATTTTTTATACACTTTTTTAGTATAAGAAACAAATATTTTATCTGCTTTCACTTCTAATAGTAAATATAAAAAATTACAAAAAAAAGTATACACAAAAATTATACATAACATTGTTAATATATTATGGTCTCTTTTTGGTGCTAAATTGATAGTTTAGTCACTGGGTACTTTATGCAATTATGATAAAAATAAAACATTAATTGTGACAGAATCAGAATTCTATGTTAGTATATAAATGTTAACATATAAAATACAAAATTAAACATATAAATATGCAATTTTGTGTGAGTATTATTACATGTTAACATATAAAATACAAAATTAAACATATAAATATGCTTTAATATAGTTAGCGTGGAAGTGTGAGACTGTGAGATGGGGAGGATGGCGGATGGGGGTGAAAGTGGAGGAGGGTGACAGAGAGAAAGAGTGGAATAGAATCTGAGAGAAGAAAAACTTAATTATTAAAAAAGACTTTTAATACCAAAATTATTAAGAAGAACCAAATCTTTTTATAATATATAAGAAGAAGAACCCCATTCCTCTTTTAGTTCCCAAAGTGAAAAAGGTCACAAAAATAAAAAAATGAATAAAAAATAAATAATTAATTAATAAAAATCACTAACATTTTAAGAAAAATAAAATTTATCAACATAAAAATTATAAAAAATAAAATAAAAAATAATTAAAGATATATTTATCTCCTTTTAAAAAGATTTGATTCGTTTTCTTAAATATTATAAAAATATTTGATTCGTTTTTTTAAATATTATAAAAAGATTTGGTCCTTCTTAATAATTTTAGTATTAAAAGTCCTTTTTAATAATTAAATCCTCCTAACGGTCCTTTAGAATAATTTTCCCATTTTTTTATATAATTATATATATTATAGAGATATTTTAATCATTTTATATATTAAAAATATTATAACTATTTTATATAAAAAATTTAATTTAAATCAGTTTAAAATTTAGTTCATCTAATTTTTTATATAAACCGATTTATTCAATCTAATATTTATGTAGCATTTTGATTAGTTGAAATAAAAGATCTTTTAAGAAAAATATTTTAAACATCTTTATGTAGGTGATCTTTTTTCTAATTATGCTAAGGTGGAACTTATCTGCAGTAAACTTTACATGAAATTGTTTTTGGATGGATGACACGTGTTATTATTTGATTTAAAAAAAATTCGGTTTATTTTTTACAAATAATTTAATTAAAAAACCAATTGATATAGCTATAATGTTAAATTTTTTACCGTATATTATTTTAAAAATAACTTGACTAATTTAAATGAGAAATTGTAATTAATTGTTTACTATATAATTTTTTTAACAAAAATTATAATTAAAATCATTAAAAAAATAAAATTATCTAATATATTAGACCGGTTCAATGTTAATCAGATTTTTTTCTATTATAAAATATAAAAAAAATCATATTATTTTTTTGGATTTAATTTTTATATTATGTTTTCATAAAGTTTGCACAAAATTTTCTTTTCACATTGACTAAACTTATTTATTTACATAAAGTTTGTTTATGGACTCAGCAACGATTTGAACCGTATTAGTATATTTTTATTTTTTAATTAATTTAATTTTATTTAAATAATTAAAATTTTAAATTATAAATTTATATTAGTTTGTAATTTAAAATTTAAATAGATATAATTTAAATTAATAATTTATAAAAGAAAATAATTAATGCCAAATCCAGATAAGAATTGAAAGAATAAAAGTTACTATCATTAACAAGGATCGAATCACGGTCATATACTGCTCTAAAGTCTAATCATACTATGCATGACATGAATTGCCTCATTACTAATCTTAGAAATCAAAGGCACCTCGTAAGTTCTTCTTCTTGTTAACCTTCTTCTTCTTGGACTTGCAAGAATTTTGGCTCTTATCGGCTTTATGTCCATGGATCATACCATGCAGTTTCGAACCAATAAGATAGCAAAGATAAGAATCAATGGTGATGAACATTGTCTTCTCATCCGTATACACATTATAATAACAGCACAAGGTTTCTTCTTCATCATACCAGTCCAGCTTCTCTTCCGGCCTCTCCACGTCAAAGTGCTTCCCCAGCACTGTCTTCGCCAACTTGTCAACATTGTACCGCCACAGATCCACCTTCTCCCCTACCTCCTTCATCCCTTCCTCCGCCATCGCCCTAAGGTCCAACGCCTTCTTCAGCTCGATCCCGTGGTGCTTCTCCAGCTTTCCCTTCACCTTTTCGATCTCCATTTCCACCGCGATAACCCTAGGGTTGGCGAAGAAGTCGCAGAGGGGCCTAGGGTTTTGCTTCGCTTTGTAAGAGTCAGCTTGTCCGGGAAGAGGGTAGAGGAGGCAGTGAGAGCCAACGCAGAGGGAGATGAAGTCGTAGCCTTGGTCCTTGACGCCCCGCTTGGTGTACTTGGTAAATTGGTGCTCAGCGGTTACGCCGACAATGACCGGGGTGTTTTTGGGAGTGGACTTGAGCACGTTGGTGAGCCACTTAGAGAGCGTTTGGGAAGAGGTGGTGTTGATGCAGAGGATGCGTTGGTCGTCGGCATAAACGGTGTAAGGATAATAGCGGAAAGTGGGGTCGTAAGTCTCGACTTCGGTGATCATGCTGGGTTCAATGCTGATCTTGAAACCCATTGTTGTTAGTGGTTGTAGGATCAGGGACTTGCAACGGTTGTCGGCCGGGGTGGTAGAATCTGCAAAGATACTCCGCAGAATGGATCTGAAAGGTATAAAGTATGAAGAATGAGTGAGTACCTAAGGGACCTCTGGCTCCTCTTTATATAGCTTATGATAGTTATCTTATCTTATATTATCTTATCATATCCGACTTATCCGGCAAAGATAAGTGAAGTATTTGAATTCGAATCATCTTATCAAATATATGTCAGCTAAAGCTCCTCATTTTAGATGGCGTGATAGCTCCAATTCTTAGCTATATGAGTCAATACTATGAGCTTGTTGAAATTGATCTGTCTTGTAGCTCCAGCATTATATAAGTATGGCATGGAAAAAAAGTGAACCTTTTCGTACTAAGCTCTATCAGATTTTACTGCATTGATTACCGTTTGCAAGGATGTTAATGGTGTGATGTTTCTTTATTTTGTTCAGTTTCTGCAAAAGCTGAAGTACTTATATCTATCTAAGTGCCCTCAGGTGAAACAAATTCCAGATCTTTCTGAAGCTCCCAATCTTGAAATTCTTCACGTTGAATATTTGATGAACTGAATGATTTTCCCTCGTATCTCACACGCCACAGAGTCTTGTTAAACTTAATTTATTGTGTTGCTTAAGTCTTGAAACTCTTGCGAGTAAATTGGAGATGAGTTCCCTCAAGGAACTAGATCTTGGTGACTGCACAAGAATGAGGAAACTTCCAGAACTTGGAGAATGCATGAAACATTTATACGTTCGTTCTTTTTCATACACAGCCATCGAAGAACTCTACCCACAACGGTTGGAGAAAGGGTTCTGTGTGCACCCTCACAAATGCGGAGAGGATCTTGTGCACATGAAATCTGGGCATTTGTTTTGTATGGAGAATTGTCTACTGAAGTTGTCCTTTATGCCACTTTCATGTTTAGCTCAACTGGCTTCAGTTTGTCCTAAAAATTCAGGTACTCAGTTCTATCATGGCTTTGGTTATATAATGTGGGTATTTGGATTTTGTTTCTGATTCTTTTATTATTTGGGAAAAAAAAATACATGAGTTGGGTTTTGATAGAGGCGAGTTGGTGTTATGTGAGTATGCGAGTGTGCATCTGTGTGCTAGATTATATGTTTGTAATTGTTGACATGAAAATTATAAAATTGAAAAAGATGAAATGAACTGGGTTGCCATGTAGGAGCGTTTCTGTAATATGAGCATTTGAAGGCTGTGTTTATGTTCATGTATGATGGATTTTCGTTGTTCTTGATTTTGAAGGTTTAAATTGGGTTTCATGGTGTTAAATAAATTAGTAGTATCTTTAAAGTTTACTTCTCCTTACTACAGGATTTACTATATCCATGTCCATTTCAGTAACACTTTTAATGTACACTTTGCTATACAAATTGAAGCATCTTGTTGAAGTAGTTTCATTACTAGCTTCTGCCAAAGATCATTTTCTTTTCTAGGTTGTGTTGT
Organism: Arachis duranensis; assembly: GCF_000817695.3. Classification (NCBI taxonomy): domain Eukaryota; kingdom Viridiplantae; phylum Streptophyta; class Magnoliopsida; order Fabales; family Fabaceae; genus Arachis; species Arachis duranensis. Next base: position 46,692,313 of record NC_029779.3, read on the forward strand.
TTAAATTTCGCTTAAGACAATATATTATAGTCATTGGCAATGCATTAATTTATTATTCCATCACACACCTACATCAGTACTTTCCAAGAAAGAACCAATTCACATTTTTGTTTAATTATTTACAAAAATGAACTAAATATTACATGTAGGCTTCATTTACTTTATGAATTTCTACGCACTTTATTTGCAAAGACGAACGCACTTTCTATACAGAATTCCTTCCTCCTTTTCAAAACATGAATAGTAGTAATAGGAAAAACAAAAAATGATATTTAATTTGTACCAACATTTTTTTAACAAAAATTTTAGGTGTATACAAAAATTAACCACTATATATTTGTATATAAATACATGTTTAAATCGTTTTCAATGTGTATATTATATTTCAACATATATTTTATATTAGTGGCTAATTTTGGTATACACCCAGATTGGTTGTTTCATTATATACAAGAATTTTTAAGTTCTCAAGTCTGGTGTGGATCCTCCATTATGTACAACTAAAAAGAACATGTAAAAGAAACAAAAACAAAAGAGCAATCCCTCACATTTAGTGCTCAAAATTGCAAGCAAAAGTGTGAGTTTACTAATTTCTTACTCTCAGAAAAGTGTACACGGTTAAATACTGTAATAATGTTGAACCATGGAACTATAAATTAACCACTACTCTCTCAACATGTTATTCAAACCAATTTATGTCCAACTGTATTCTAGTTTTGTAAGCCGCTTATGTGTATCTTGATAAATACATGGTTTAGATGGTGTTTCCAGATCACCATCATCTACATTTGATGCTGACTCTGCATTATCAACTCTTTTACCCTTCTCCACAAGGGTGTCGTCCTATAAAATCATTTCATGAGGTATGTTTATAATTCAGTAGTATACTTAATCCGCTTAATTTCTATTGCAAAACCAATGCTGTTAGAATTGGAACTTTGATTCACAATTAGTGCTTGTTTTCTTAGTTTCCAGTTTTGTAAGTCACTTATGTGTATCTTGATAAATACATGTTTCCAAATCACCATCATCTACATTATCAACTCTCTTACCCTTCTCAACAAGTCTGTCATCCTGTCGGCTTCGATGTTGTCTCACCTTCAAGGACAGAAGCTGAGAAACCTCGTGAAGTCCACCCCATTTTTCCAGTGCACGAGCAATATCGTACCGGCCTGCAGCAAATTTTATAAATAACACTCATTTTCAGTGATCGTGTCGATTTTCACCACTGATCTGATGTTTTTGTGGATCCTATACTCAATATCAATAGTGAAAATCAACACATGATGAGTTTATGTGATATTTTCACATGTTTTTCTTCCTCATTAGAGTTGAAGGCATGCATGTAAATCTGTAGTTTATTGTAAGCAGCGAAATCAAAGTTGAGAGCAGGATATCTCAAACCTACCTGCACGTTCAAATGGCTTTCTGCTTGGCATAAATGAAGGATCCATTCCCCAACTCCTTTGAAATCTACTTATCTGCATGAAAAAATGAGTTTCATTACTATCTAAGATGCAAAAACAATAATGTAATGCATATGAATCAATGACTACTAAAACATCTTTTAGGGACTTTAGAGTAAGGAAGGAAATGAAGATTTTGCAACCCACCTTGTCCTGCAGATTTTCGATGGTTTTCGTTGTTTGTAAGGCAAGGAAAGATTCATGATGGTTGCAATCTTTGTGAATCCACCCATGCGAGTGATAGCCTTCTCGATATCAATTCTTCCGTGTAAACCCTTCTTCTCCATGTGCTGCAATGAATTTAGTATTTCGATATCCCTTTGTAAGCCAGGAACTTTCGGCCTTTGTTGCCATGAACTTTGAAGTTTGAACATTGCAATTAGGAGTTTCCACGGCCGAACCATTGTCTTCGTCCTTTTCCAAACCAGACGAAGCAATTTGTTTCTCCTGTTTATTGCCGACAAATTAGATGGCAGATCTTCAAAAATGACCTGAAATGAAATAAGAAAAAGAACTAAAAAAAATTTCAGCAATTAAAACAGTTACTATGTGTACCATGATCCCTTTGCATTCCCACAACACTTAGTCTTAGTCTTTATAGCTCTTGACTATAAACCTATATTACATGTATCATTGCTAAGTCTAAAACTCGAGCTATATGGTTCTCCAAATCTGAAGCTTTTGCAAAGAGCTCTTTGCATGCATCCAACAGTTAAAAAAAAGAACAAGTGAAGGGCTTGGATATATTTAAAGCTGATCAGAGTGGTTCTTTAGGGGGTGTCGCGAATGCAAAGAGGATCTTGTGTGCATCAAATCTGGCCATTTTTTTGTATGGAGAATTTGTCTATTGAAGCGGTTCTTTACGCCACTTTCATGTTTGTCCTCAAAATTCAGGTACTGAGTTCTCTCTTGGCTTTGGTTGAAGTTTGAGCATGAAGAAATGATTCACCCACAAGAGTAGTTGAGTTTATATAATGTGGGTATTTGGATTTTGTTTCTAATTCTTTTCCTTTTATCCTTTGGGAAAAAAAATACATGAGTTGTGTTTTGATAGAGGTGAGTTTGTGTTATGTGGGTATGCCAGGGTGCATTTGTGTGCTAAATTGTGTGTTTGTAATTGTGGACATAAAAAGGATAAAATTGAAAAAAGATAAAATGAATTGGGTTGCCATGTAGGAGCATTTTTGTAAGATGAGCATTTGAAGGCTGTGTTTATGTTCATGTGATGGATTTTCAAGGTTCCTGGTTTTGAATGTTTTTGGAAAAATGTTTAAATTGTGTCTCATGGTGTAATTTGTTGCAATGAAATTACAGGGAATTGTTTTCTTAACTTTTGTTGCTGCAGCATGGAGTGAGATTTGGCAACCATAACAAGTCAGAGAGGATCTGAAGCAGCAAATGGAAAAACAACTTTTGAGCAAACTGAACTCATAAAGAAGAGTTATTACTTAAGCAAACCAAACTTCTTCTAGAGATTGCTAAAATCTTAATGATGGCTAAACATGGTTCCATACCTGAAGAATGCGGATTTTATTATTATCTCGTGACAAAATCTTACTGATTGCTAAATTCGGAATGATCCTGCAACAAATTACATTGATCAATTTGATCGAATATAGCAATGCATCTAGAAAATTTTCAATGTGTGGTTTCGGTACATGAAAAAGAATAAATGACTTACTCAGGTAGTTTCTCATAGGCAGTCAGAAGATTCCATACTTCACAAACAGGAGCTTTAACCGTAATGCTTGCAACAACACAGCAATGGACGCCTCCGTCTTCCTTCACATCAAAACACTTTATTGGTTACTTAAAGTACAAGTCATTGTGTTAAAATAACTTGATAGAGATTGGTTACCAGAAGGCCATCAAATCTGCGGAGATGAACTTCATCCACCATTCTTCACATTCTCTATTACCTAAGAAAGTTCAATGTGTACAACGAGACTTCATTGCACTTTGGTCAATACAAAAGAGGAAAATACTCGAAACTCGAAAGGCAAAAAATAATGTATTTCAAAGGAACTACATTGGCAAAAGAGACAAGACAAGAATGAGTTCATGGCAAAGAATTAGAACAAAGAGTATTATCGATAATGAGAAACAACTTTTACCTTAAAAAGTCTCCATCAACCATGGAAAAGCGAAGTTCTCGATCCCATGCCTGAAGCATTATAGAAAACATACGGTATTAATCATATAACAGAAAGTTCACTATTCACAACTAATCTATCAAATCAAATATGTGATTCATGTCCACTACAAATGAAAACTATATATTGTTATGACATGGATCATAGTGAAAATTATCAGCAGAGCTTGTCATATCATTTGTCATTTATTTTGTTAGCCATGTAAGCATTTTTCATTAAGAAAGGCATAATTAGTTAATATAAGTTTATTTTTGTGAATTTCAAAATTTTATAGGTATTGATTTTATTTGATAATGCGTCTAATATTGTATTTTCGCAATTAAAAAGTAATTGAATGACTTCTCGTTGATTTGTTGTTTAGGGAACTGAGGCAACTCAGAGCATTGTTGCAGACGAGTATATGGGGGTATATGAAGAACAATATATAGTGCGTTGGAGAGATTTAACTTTTTCAAATATATGTCACCTAAAGCTCCTCATTTTAGATGGCGTGAAGGCTCCAATTCTTAGCTATATTCCTCGTTCATTGAGAGTTTTGAGTTGGATAGAGTGTCCAATGGAAACTCTGCCCTTTATGGATCCATACTATGAGCTTGTTGAAATTAATCTGTCTTATAGCTACTGCATTGTACCATTATGGCATGGAAAAAAGGTATACATTTTGGTCCAGAGCTCTATTAAATTTTACTGCATTGATTATTGTTTGCAAGGATAATAATGGTGTGATGTTTGTTTCTTTTGTTCAGTTTCTGAAAAAGCTGAAATACTTATATCTGTCTAAATGCTCTCGGCTGAAACGAATTCCAGATCTTTCTGAAGCTCCCAGTCTCGAAATACTTGACGCTACATTTTGTCAAGAACTGAGTGATTTTACCATGTATCTCACACGTAACAAGAGCCTTGTTAAACTTATTTTACGTTATTGCTTAAGTCTTGAAACTCTTGGGAGTAAATTGGAGATGAGTTCCCTCAAGGAACTAGATCTTGGTTTCTGCAGAAGTATGAGGAAACTTGCAGAATTTGGAGAATGCATGAAAAATTTATCAGTTCTTTCTTTGTCGGAAACAGCCATAGAAGAACTACCCACAACGGTTGGCTGTTTAGTTGGCCTAAAGGAGTTGCACTTAGACGGTTGCGAAAGGCTTACTTGCCTTCCAGACAGCATTCAAAAGTTAAAATCCCTCACCCTTTTGGATCTTTCTGGCTGCCCATATGTCCTTCAGTCTTTGCATTCTCTGTCTAGTCTGACCTCATTGGACACTCTGAAATTATCGGGTGTTTTCTCACATTTCAAGAGTCATGGTCTTACAATCTTGCCAACTTAGTCTCCTTGATGGATTTGGACTTATCAGAAAACAATTTTGTAAGGGTTCCAATAAATATCCATGAATTCCCCAGGCTTAGACGTCTGAATCTAAACCGCTGCTGCCGTAATCTGAAGGTTTTACCAGAACTTCCATTAAGTATAAGAGAGCTAAATGCACGACATTCTACATGACTGGATACAAAACATTCGAATGTGATATCAAAGGTGTGTTGTGGCTTTGCAGCATCAACTAACCATGATTCTGATGGGATCTTACAAATGTGGGTTGCACTGAAGCAAATAAAGATATTTGGGTTGACCATAGGGGAGGAAATTCCATTGTGGTTTGCCCATCAAGAAGAGGGTAATGGAGTATCAGTCACATTGCCACATAATGAAACCATGGCTCTTGCTCTCTGTTTCCGGTTACGCCTGAAGCGTAGTCTTTGTTATTGCGTACGTTTTTTGGTGATTTGCAACGGTAAGGAAATCAATAAAAAGTGTTCATATAGGAAGCAAAACATTGAAAAATCTGAGCATTTCATCCTTTGCTTGACCAGTGACTGTTTTGTTGACCAATTTTGCCAACACTATCGCTTTGAACTGGTATTTGGTAGTTACACTGAAATGGAAGTACAGAATTCTGGGGCTCGGTGGGTGTGCAAGCAAGACATCCAAGATTTGAAGAAAAGTGGAACAGGATCCTCAAAAAGGAAAGCAACTTTTGATCTGGACTTTTGAAGGCTGTGTTTATTATGTTCATGTGTAATGGATTTTCCACGTTTTTGGTTTTGAATGTTTTTTGAAAAAATGTTTAAATTGAGTTTCATGGTGTTAAATAATTTTGACAAAAAAGAACATGTAAAAGAAACAAAAACAAAGGAGCAAACCCTCACATTTATTGCTCAAAATTGCAAGCAAAAGTGAGTTTACTTATTACTTACTCTTAGAAAAGTGTACAGGGTTAAATACTGTAACAATGTAGAATCGTGGAACTATAAATAAAGCAATACTGTGTGATCATGTTATTCAAACCAATTTATGTCCAACTGTCTTAGTTTTGTAAGCCACTTATGTGTATCTTGATATATACATGGTTTAGATGGTGTTTCCAAATCACCATCATCTACATTATCAACTCTCTTACCCTTCTCAACAAGGCTATCGTCATGTCGGCTTCGATGTTGTCTCACCTTCAGGGACAGAAGCCGAGAAACCTCGTGAAGTCCACCCCATTTTTCCAGTGCACGAGCAATATCGTACCGACCTGCAGCAAATTCCATAAATAACTCATTTTTCAGGGTTGTGTCGATTTTCACCTTTGATATGATGTTTTTGTGGATCCCATACTCAATACCAATAGTGAAAGTCAACACATGATGAGTTTATGTGATATTTCCACATGTTTTTCTTCTTCATTAGAGTTGAAGGAATGCATGTAAATATATAGTTTATTGTAAGCAGCGAAATCAAAGTCTGAGAGCAGGATATCTCAAACCTACCTGCACGTTCAAATGACTTTCTGCTTGGCATAAATGAAGGATCCATTCCCCAATTCCTTTGAAATCGACTTATCTGCGTGAACAAATGAGTTTCATTATGATCTAAGATGCAAAAAATAATGTACTGCATATGAATCAATGACTACTAAAACATCTTTTAGGGACTTATTTGCATAGAATAAGGAAGGAAATGAAGATTTTGCAACCCACCTCATCCTGCAAATTTTCAAGTTTGTCCCAGTAACCCTTTGGTTTTCGTTGTTTGTAAGCCAAGGAAAGATTCATGATGGTTGCAATCTTTCTGAATCCACCCATGCGAGTGATAGCCTTCTCAATATCAACTCTTCCGTGTAAACGAAGATGCTTCCTCATTGGCATAAGCCCTTCTTGTCCATGTGCTGCAATGAACTTCACAAGTTCGGATTTCAGTATTTCGATATCCCTTTGTAAGCCTGGAACTTTCGGCCTTTGCTGACATGAACTTTGAACATTGTCTTCGTCCTTTTCAAAACCAGACGAAGCAATTTGTTGCCCTGAATTTGTATTCTTCCCACTAGCTTCTGAAGTTTTCAATCCATTTCTGTTCTCAACATAGTCTCTTATTGCTGACAAATTGGATGGCAGATCTTCAAAAATGACCTGAAATGAAATAAGCAAAAGAACAAAAAACTGTTCAGCAATTAAAACAATTACTATATCAATATACTTTTGTTGCTTGGAGATCAATTTTGGATTGTATGGTTGAACCATTTAATAGACAAACCTCCTCCATGATAGCCTCCGAAAGGAAAGTATCTTTGTGCATTTTTATATCCACAGAGTACTTCAGCAGTGTGTGATGATTTCCTAGTTGTTCAAAAATCCATTTTCCTTGGAACGAATCAAAATCCCCTTCAACCTGTTCAAAACTTATCTCTTGCTCTGAATTTTCACACAAATCTAATACGACTCGAGCATGAAGCACCATATAAAGAAGGCCTTTACACCCTTCCTGCATGTCAATTAAACTATTTAAGTTACATCAATCCTGTAGTGTTTAAACAAAACATAATTCATGCCTAAACTTGTTTAAGAGAAGGCTAAACATGATTCCATACCTGAAGGATGCGGATTTTATTGTTATCTCGCGATAAAATCATACTGATTCCTAAATTTGGAATGATCCTGCAACAATTACATTGCATCAATTTGATTGAGTATAGCAATTCATCTAGAAAATTTTCAATATGTGGTTTTCGGTACATGAAAAAGAATAGATGACTCACTCAGGTAGTTTCTCATAGGCAGTCAGAACATTCCATACTTCACAAACAGGAGCTTTAACCGTAATGCTTGCAATAACACAGCGATGGACGCCTCCATTTTCCTTCGCATCAAAACACTTTATTAGTTACTTGAAGCACAAGTCATTGTTTTATAATAACTTCATAAAGATTGGTTACCAGAAGGCCATCGAATCTGCGGAGATGAACTTCGTCCACCATGCTAGGCCTATCGAGCCTGCAAACTTTTCCAAATATGCCCCAGTTTCCGACCACCTCATTGGAAGATACAGGCGAGGAAGGAGAAATTGCGCTGGTGAATACTTCTTTGTTGTTTGCCGGTGACAACCTATCACCTTCATGCAAAGTACCATTTATCTTTTTTATGAATGAACCAATAGCCATAGAAGTTTCTGGGAGTGAAAGCTTCTGACTCTGCATAAAATCCCTTTCAGCTCTGTAAGCCAAAGCTCGAAGGTTCACAGGAAGATCGGATCTGATAATCCTTTCCAATAAAATAGCTGGGGAATTGAATCTTGGTATCACACTAACTTCATAAGATAGAATAGAAGTTGATGACCTGCATAAACCAGAAATACCACTCTCTATTACACAGGAAAGTTCAATATGTACAAGGATACTTCATTGCATTTTGATCAATACCAAAGGGGGAAATACTCGAAACTTGAAAGTCGAAACATTATATATTTCACAGGAACTACATTGGCAAAATGAAATGAGATAAATACACATAATACACTATGTATATGCATGCACTTACATGAGGCAAGAGTACCATGAGTTCATGGCAAAGAATTAGAATAAAAAGAATTATTGACATTGAGAAACAATTTTTACCTTGTTCCAGATTTTACAGACCATTTTCCATCAAACTTCTTAAAGTCTCCATCAACCATGGAAAAGCGAAGTTCTCGATCCCATGCCTGAAGCATCGTAGAAATCACTACGGTATTAATAATCTAACAGAAAGTTCGCTATTGACAACTAATCTATCAAATCAAATATGTGATTCATGTCCCCTGTAAATGAAAACTATATGTTCTTGTGACATGGATCATAGTGAAAAATTATTCAACTCCACTCCAACACAAGAACTCACTACAATGTATTTGGATACAATAATTGAACAGTGACAGAGGGAGTACTTATTACTTACTATAGTATATGATGTGAGCTGAATTGAATCAAATAACCAATTAATAACAAGAATTGGTAACAGATTCTTACTGAACGGATAAATTCTTGAAGATCCAAGACAACACGTGCTTCAATATGCCAATACATTGCTCTTTGGAACCCCCTTTGCTCTAACCATATCCTCCCAGGATATGGACATGGAATTCTCCCACTAAAAACAGCACCAACAAAATCAACACATAATGAATAAGAAAAAGGGATTCAATATGCATGCTTGAAATTAACATTACCTGCAGACAAGGTTGGGTATGAAATCAGCAAGATGCTCATAATCGGTGAGAACATTCCAAAGGGATTCAGTGTCAGCATTGACAAAGATTTCAGCTTTTATTGTGCGTTCCCTCCATGAAACCACGTGCACCTCACACTGAACCTCACACTCACGCTCTCCATTACGACCCTTTTCATCTTCTTCCCCAAAGTTTCCATCTTTGCCATTGTTGCCATCATAACCGTTGAAATGGCAACTGGGTATTCTCCACTGTGGTCCCCTTCCATGAATAACAGATGAGAAAAGTGAAACAGTGGCTTTAGAATTAGAGTGACCAGTGAAGAGGGTTCTAATTATGTTTCTAGTGTTCTTCGTTAATGGTGATTTGGGGAGGAAGTGAGGTGAAAGGTTGGTGCTTGAAGAAGCACTGTAAGAGCTGAACATCAGAACAGAACAGGAGAGTGTGGTTTCTGTGAGACACTGAGTTTGGAGATTGTTTTGTTTTGTTTTTTTGTTTTTTATTTATTTAATATAATTATTACATGGCAGCATTAACAGTTACTAGTTGCATTGAAGAATTGTAGCCACGAGTTTTTCAAAGGAAGGGGCTTTCATGAACCTGTGGTTGTAACTTCTAACAGCATACATGCTGCCATGGCTACTTTCGTCATTTTATCTGATTTTTTAGTCCATTGCTGATTGCTTTCTAGCAATCTAGCATGTAGCATGTAGGTGTGTGAACATTTTAGATTAAGGTATCCAATAATAAAATTTTATTAACTCTATTAAAAAAATAGATAAATGTACACATGAAAATTTATACAATGGAGAGTTAAGTGTACACATGAATTTTACACTCTGTCTATCATTCTGTTAATAAAAATATTTTGTCGTTAATAAAATTGTACAAATGTTACATTTTCTTCCATCCTAATACTATATAATGAATAATATGAGTATTTAGTAATTAAGTGAATATTTAATTAATATATTTAAATTAAAATTGAGATTAAAATCGTTTTATTTTCATCCTCTCTTCCTCTTTCCATGACCAGACTTTGAAGAAATTGTAAAACCCTAATAAAAAAGAATAGTCTTACTCTAAACTTTATTTTTAAACAATTACCATAAGTAATAACTAGGCATGAATTCTCAATCCTAAGCAAATATGTTGTATTATTTTTGTAATGCACTTTAGTTCTTCATTAATTTAAATAATTATGGATAGTAATTTTTTCGCATACATTTTTATCATTAACAATGCTAGGAAATTAAAAACATATCAGCCAAAAATTAGTTAAAATATATCTGAACTCCGTGAAGAATCGGATTTTGATTTGTGCTCCGTGATCCCAAGAGCAGTTAGAGGTATCCGCATATCGGATCGGATCGGATATGGCCAAAAATTCAATTCGATCCACACAATTTTCGTCGGATCGGATCGGATATGATATCCGCGCTTTTTAGTGCCAGATCCGATCCGATCCACAAATGTTCGGATCGGATATCGGATATCGGATATCGGATATATCCGCATAATTAAACCTTCTCTTTTTAATCATATTTCTATGTAAAAAAATTCAATAAAAATATTTCTTTTATACTTTTAAACTTATTTATTCCTAAAATATTTTTAATCAAACTCTTTCTAAATAACAAAAATAAAATAATACAATATAAGAATAATAATTACTAACTAAAACATACAAACAAGTAAATATAATACCAAACATATATATTTATTTATTTTTAATTATTATTGTGCGGATCTACGGTTCCGCGGATCGAATCCTATCCGATCCGATCAATTTGCGGATCGAATTGTATCCGCAATTTTCGGTTCGGATGTGGATATTTACCGCGGATCTGCGGATACGATCCGGTCTATGGACACCCCTAGGAGCAGTTTTTCAACATATTATTCAAAAAGGGAAAAGTATATGGAACCAAAAGGTTATCAGCCAAAAACTAAACAAAACCACATTAATTTTAAATTATTTAAATTCAAAATTTAAAAAATTTAAAATTAATTAAGTAAACCTAATTAAAACCTATAAAAACCTTCCCCACCGGTACATCTTTCGCCACCGCCGTCGCCGCCACCACAGCCACGGCAACAAATCGTGACATCGGTTTTGTCACCTACATTATCACCAATGCACACAATCAATACATTAATTCTTCACGTTCTTCATCTTATTCTTCTTCGCTTTGTTCTTCAGTATGTGCAACACCAGAGAGAGGTTTTATTGAAGAAGAAGAAGATACTCATGGTAATGCTGTTACTGAATCACCTTTACTTTCGCCACTTTCATTGCCACTCAATAGAGCTCTCGAGGAGAAAATCTTAATTACAAATTTGGACTCATCTTCTTCATCACCACAAAGGGTTTTGGAAACATACGAAGCTGCATCACCAAGAAATTCTAATGTCTCCAACGAAAGTTGAAACTCTTCCTCATCATCAGCATCAGCAAAGATTTCTAATGGTTCCAATGGAAGTAAAAAATTTTTGTCACGATCAGCATCGTTAGATAGGATTTTGAAGTAGAAAGTCTTCCTCATTCATTCTCATTAATCCAATCCATTCTCACATGCATTGTGTGTGTTTTTCTTAATATAATACAATATGAATCTTGATGATGATGCAGGTATATTTGTACGAAAGTAAGGTTACATCTTGGAAGAATGAACTTGGAGAAGAATTGCTATTTGTCAGTATTAATTATAAAAAAAAAACATTCATTTAATATGAAAAAAAACATCCTAATACTTGACAAAAGAAACATCTATTTATATTTTAGTAAAAATACATAAATATCTATAAAATTTTAAAAAATATGAAAAAAGAAACATCCAATTATATTTTAGAAAAACTAATTAAATATCTATAAAATTTAAAAAAATATAAAATTCTTAAAGAAATAGAGACATTTACATTTGCAATATAAAAAAATTCGAAAAATATATAAAAGAATATCCATTTAGTATGAAAAAGAAATATTCTGATACTTAGCAAAAGAAACATCCATATATATTAACTCGTAGAAATTTTGGATTCACCCAAAAGTATTTTGCTGATTTTTTGCTAATATTCTTTTGGTTCCCTAGCATTGCTCTTCAAAAAGTGATTCTAATTAAGCGGTTTTGGTTTTTTTTTTTTATTACCTCTTGATTCTATATACTTTTTCTTTTATCATTCTTTGCTGTATTAACAGTAAATTCTATTTTTTGGGGCATAAATTTTTTCATAGACTTTGTTTATTCTTTTACAAAACTCCTATATTTTTTTCACTGTCTCCAATTTCATTAGCACATACAAAATTCTCACATTTATGTTCAACTTTTTGCGCAATTTAGAGAAGGAGCAGAGAAAAAAATATTGATACAAGTAAAAAACATGAGTTTCTTCTTATATTGAGTTGTAGCTATTTTTTCTTTGTTGGGTTCCATAATTTTTCTCAATTTTTGATTATGGAACGAAGGAGAGAGGATGAAAATAAAAAAATTAATTTTAATTTTAATTTTAAAATATTAATCAAATATCCACCTAATCACTAAAAAACTACATCATTTCCTGTATAGTGATACGATAGAAGAAAACATGATACATGTACAATTCTATTAACAGAGGCACATTTTCATTAAAAGAATAGTAGATGTGACCAACAAATATAGAATTTAATCAATTTATGTATATACTCGACTCATTAAATGATTCATGCTTAATTTTGTTCATGATGTGATCTTTTATGTGTATATTTAACCATTCTTCTATTAAAAAATTATCCAAAATTTTAAAATATTTATATTTATTAAGTTTAGTTAACATGTACCCTAAAAATATATAATAAATTTATTATTAATAAAAAATTAAATTTTTATTTAATTAATATAAAATAAATATATTAAAATTTTAAATTTTTAAATTTTTAATAAAAAATTTATTTTTTAATCTTAACATATATCTTTAAAATATAGAATAGATAACTTCATATTATTTGATCGTCATCAACTTTTAAAGCTCTCAATCCATCATTCTATCTTTGTTTTTCTAAAACAACATGGTCAAAAGTCAAAACTACTATTGTTTTCTTTTTTCAAATCTTCTACCATCACCACCTTAACATCATTAAAACCATACGAATTTGTGAATTTGGAATAATTTTTTAGGCAAATCAACAAAAATTTAGCACTAATTTAACACCAACGTTAATTTTATTTTTTAAATAATGTTATAGACGTCCTTAACATTTTTCGATAAAAATAAGAGTTTATTTTTTCTTACGGTTTCTTTAGTATGAAAATAAGATTTTCTACAAATACAACTATACTTTCATTAGCATAAATTTTTTTCCTTAATCAAATAGATTAGACAACCTCTAATTTTAGATATTATAAACTCACTCACACCAATGTTATACGCAAGATACTTAAGGATTTCATTCACTACTAGCCTAACCGAGTCTCGAATATAGATGCACTTGCATAAACTTTTAAATTAAAGTGTTTTTTTTTTTGTCATGGTTGGAATCTTTCTTATTGCAAACTCTATTGCCTTTCTTCCATATGCTAAAAGCCCAACAATTGAGTCCATTAAGGAGTATTAAAAACATGTTTTCATTTATAACAAAAAAAATATAAAACATGTTCTCATTTTCTATATAAGTTTAAGTTTGATACATTAATAATGTGAAATATTTTACACATTTCTCTAATTAAGTTTAATTTGTCTTTCTAAAAAGTTTCTCACCGGTGATTTTTGGTCGAATACTAATTAGTGTAATGTTAAATAAAATATTTAGAAAGTTGTAAAAAAACATGAGCCTATAGCCCAAATGGCCCAATTGATAGTAATAAGAATTAAGATAAATATCGGACCAAGGTCCAAAACAAAAATTGGACCAAAAACCTGTCCTGAAATAATATACAAATAAAAAATGTGTGAATAGTGTTACCAAAAACATATATATAAATAGAACTCCTCCACTCCAACAAAATTAGAATTCCTATAATTACTAACAATTCTGTCACAAGTTCTCCAATTATCCTACCCAAAATCCTATGCACATTATTCGTTACAAAAGTCTTTTACATTTCTATTCTATTTTTTGGGTGTCTTAATCTTTTTTGTTGTCTACATTACTATTCTATAGGATACTGAATTATCTTTAAACAAAAGTATCCTAATATTTTGTAATTAAACACTGAAATAAAACAAATGAAAATAACCCGTATTCTTGATTAGGGTTGTATTAATTATTACCTGAAAGTTGGAATGGAAAACTTTATCATTTAAATAAAATTTTAATTTTGATGCACTAATAGTATAAAATATTGTACGCCAATACTCAATTACATCTATTCTTTTATGACCATTCACGTAGTCAATATGAAAAATAGTTATTTTTGCTATTATGACATTATATAATTAGATGCACATGTAAAATTATTTTATATTAGTGCATCAAAATTAAATTATTTAAATAATGCTACTATTGAAACAAAACTTTAAAAATAATTATTACGAGTATGATTTCATTTCTTTCAATAATTAATATAAATTTATAAAATTATTCTAAAAAAGTGTACACACAGTTTCTTTCCTCCGTTAACTTCTCACCTTTTGCTTCAACTATATAAGTTCAATCACCAATCAATCATAATTTCAAGATCCACCATACATGCAAGTCACTAATTGACATGTTTTGATCTCATGATGATTTTTTTTAAAAAAAAAAAAACCCACCAAGATGTCTTTTAGATTCTCATAGGTAGTGAAGATACAAAACCTAAAGAGGCAAAGAACGAAGATGTTGCATCTGTTTTAGACCTATGCAATTAACATATATTTGGGGTGCGGCAACTTACATATGTTTAGGCCTTTATAGATTATGGTACAATACTAACAACACACAATGCCTTCAAAATCTTTTGTATGCCTCCAACATTATCCGTGGGATTATTCAAGACAATGTTGTGAGTTAATTTGTTGTATCTATTTGTGTTGCATATGAATCATATTAATGAACGTTAGACAATAAGTGGGACTATTTGTAGTGATGTATTAATTAACCTTTTATAAACTAGGTATGTATAACAATAATAAATAAGATTCAAGGCACATATGTTAAGGTTGCCGATTAAAAAAAATTATAAAAAAAAAACGTAATAAGTTAAATGTGAATACAATATTATGTATTTATTAAAATAACAAATTTAAAAAAATTATATTAATATATAGCATGTATTAGATGTATCCTAATAAAAACATGACATTAGTTAAGATGATAAACATTTAAATTCTAACTAACACGTTATATGTTCAAGCCTTTAAAAAATAGTATAAATATATATATTTTTTATAGATTATATATAATAAAAAATGTTTTAAAAATAAATTTATGCACCAAACTTCTCTAATATCCCTTTTATACAAATTGAATAAATAATCTAAATGAAGTTTACATCTCATTTAATTTTTGAAAGTGTAAATTGATTCTAGACATTTAGTTAGTATATACGTAGGCACATATATATAATTGCTTTGAAAAAGGGAAATTAAAAAGGAAAAAAAAAAGGAAAAATGGGAGAATAGATTGATTGGATAGGGATGCATAGAAATTAAAGGGGAAACATCACTTCTTGAATGCGTACAAATGAATGATAACTGAGTTGAGAAGACAGACACAATTCATATGTGCTTGCAACTCAAGTTACCTCACTTCTCATGCATGCCATTTTCCCATAAACCATAATTTTTATTTTATCTTTTAATTATTATTATTATTATTATTTGTGTCTCATACATCTAATCTAATATGTGTTGGTATGAGAATCTTCTTATATGTCTCCTTCAAAGACCCAAAACACAGACACATTTCTAATCAAAATGATTTATTTAACATCATAACATGGTGATGAGAAGATTGCAGCAGTAGATACACTACAATATATATTGCTATTTATATAAAACACATCACAATTCTATATTTGCATCATAAAAGTTTTAAATTTCTAATATATTTATTGTAAATTTGTATTATATGAGCCGTGATTTTTTTTATATTTTTGAAGAAGGGATTTTTAACTAATATAAGGCATTTAATTTGCTAACTAGATAAGAATAGTAATTTTTTCAAAATTTTAATATATATTCAGCATATTAGAAATATTTTTTAATTTAAAAATTGAATTGTTAATTTTTTTTCTTTTCTTATTTTCTTAACAGATTTTTTAAAATAAAAATATTTGTATACATTATTTAATACATTGGAAATCTGATAAGCGAAAAGCTTGACTTCAAAAACTTTTTCTTTGTTTTTTTTTTCAAATTGACTGTAATTTTCTGTTCATTCATGTATAAGGAATATTTATTCATTCAAAGAGCAATTAATAAAGCTGAAGCATGTTTTCAACTTTCTTGAATTTCAGTGATTGGATTATTGACTACAATAAATAATTAAATTTTACAGGCCACAAATCAGAGGAGCAATTGCGGCATCTGGTTTTCACCTACAAGCCTATGAGAATTTAGGTCAAATATTGTCATTCAAATCATAATTTTTTTATAAATAATAAATTTATTATGTATTTTAGGACACATATTAATTAAATCTTTTAAATTTTATAAACAAACATATGATGTGATAAAATTTAACTAATTTTTATTTTAAAAATGAATTGGATAATTACTTTTTTTAATGTTTAAATGTTTGACGAGTTATTTATTTTGACTACATGGTGTTATCTATCAAAATAGCTCTTTTACCATCTAAAATATGTGTCATTCTTTAATATAATTTAACTTAAATTATATCTAAATATAAAAATAAGATGACACTTGTTTATGAATTGAGGTAGTACTAAATACTCATCTTGTTCACTTAGTAGTGTCATCCTTTAGGAATAAATTGTCTAAAATTGTTTGTAGCTTGATTAGATTGTTTAAATTACCCATATAATTATGCAGTAATATAATAATTAATATAATACACAAGCAACTAATATTAATTAGGAAATTTATCAAATTAAACAACTACAAAATAAGTTGTATTATTTTAATTGGAATTAAACTAATTATAACATGTTGCATTGATAAATTAAAGTAAAGATAAAATTGAGAATAGCTACTAACTAATACTCTTTTCCTTATTAACACACAAATTAAAGGGAAAAAGCACTCTAATCAATATATTAGGAGTTATATTTATATTTATATTACTCCTACTATTTCAAAATAACTGCTTCCATTTTTTTGTTGGGTTAACAAAATTAATTAGTGTACTTAGACACAAAATATATTATTAACTATATTGATTTTTCAGAGTATCTAAAAGTATAAATAAATTTAAAATATTAAAAAGTAAGAAGCATACAATAATTTTTTTTAGAAACAAGTTCCTAAAAAAAGAAAGGACTTGTTTGGTTTGTTTGTTTGTTTAAAAAATTTGCTATTTTTATTTTTAATTTTTTTATTATCATAATCTTGTAAAGGAAAATGAAATAAACATATCTATTTCACTTTTTTATCCACAAAACCTCAAAAGCAATAATACTAAGGAAAAAAGCAAATTAAAAAAAAATTCATCACAGGTGAGTTAAACTACTTAAATAATTAAATTTTCACTAACAAAAGTATGAATATATTGAATTTTGAACATTAATTAAGATAATTAAAATAATTTTTTTATATTAAAAACTTAAAAAGTGTTTATTTGTTAAAATAATATTATGAAGGTAGGAATTAGGGGGTTGGTTAAAAAGTTGTATCCCAGAAAGATGGCAGTGAGAAAAAAGAGTTGAAATGATAATAAATTGATTATGAGAGTGTCAGCAGAAAAAGGCATAGCTTTGTGTTTCCCCCCTTAGCTTCGCCCTTGCCTTCTTCAT
Source organism: Arachis duranensis (assembly GCF_000817695.3). Classification (NCBI taxonomy): domain Eukaryota; kingdom Viridiplantae; phylum Streptophyta; class Magnoliopsida; order Fabales; family Fabaceae; genus Arachis; species Arachis duranensis. The sequence continues at coordinate 46,710,323 of NC_029779.3, forward strand.
TCCCCAAACCTTTTCTTTTTTTTTTTTCATTTCCCAATAAACCGTCAGATAGTCGTCATTTACTATGAGTACTACTACACACAACTACTCTCCTATCCTCTCTTCTATTTTATTATATATACACCTCCTAATCCTATATCTTAATTAGCTTCTACTCTTTTAAATTTAATCAAATAAAATAACTTTTTTTCAATTTTTTCTAAGAGATATAATATAGGAAAGTTATCAGATGCACTGAAATATTGATATTTCAGTTGTTTTAACGGTTGATTTTAATTGATATATATTATATATTTTTTTATAATTTAAATTAACGGTTAAAATAATTGGAACACCAATATTTTTGATATATCTAAAACTCTTTCTATAATATAATATATTTAAAATTATTAAAAAATTATTTTAAAAATTTATTTCGAAAGATAAAGTTTAAATTTTTATTACTTTCAAGTAGTAATAATACGAAATTTATATAAAGTAAGATAAAATAAAATAGAATTAGATAGTAATAAAATCCGTCACATTGTTATTTTTAATCACTCTAAATTAACTCTTGTTATATATTTATTATTATTATTTGTTTATGTAAATTGTGGAAAGGATCTAATTAAGCATGTAGAACTCAACCACCACCCACAATTTAATAGTAAGAATCAAATTGGTGCAACCTACTAAATCATGGTAACTACTAAAACTTTATATCCAATAATCATGATTTAGTATAAGAAGAAGGTAACATAATATCCAAATAGGAGTCACAATTTAGTGTAAGGGAGAGAAACCTAATGTCTAGCTATTGGTTAAATATCATTGCTCACGTAAAAAGATTCATAAGGCAAATTAAAGATTTTAGTAAAATATGTTTTTATTTTTGTTATTTCGCTATACAATGTTTAATTTATAGACCATGTTAAATTATGTTCATGGTGGGATAAAATAGTGTTCTAGTTAAATAATTATTAGAATATATATATATGATTGATTGGTAGAGATTATAACATAGGTGTAAACATATATGATATATATAAGAAATAAATTCGATATTCATATTTTTTCTGTAGTTGCTAAATTGTCGAATTACAAGTGTTAGGAAGCAATAAAAGATGCATTCATATGAATACATACATGATTGTATCTTTATTCCTTTCCTCCATATAGCCGGTGAATTATACCATATTGGTAGATTTTATGAATATTGATTCATGTTCAACGAAACTCTTAGTTTATTAATACATTTATTCAATGTTGCATATCAATTTGATCTTGTGATTTATGTTGAATTTGTCAATAATTACATTCCATACTTCAAAAGTTGATGAGTAGTTAAATTTAGGGACACATTGTAAAAATATAAAATAGTTTTTAAAGTTTTGATATATTTAATATATTAAAATATATAAAATTTATTTTTCAATAAATTTTAATACATCTTTAACACAGGTACTAACAACAACCCTATTAACGATATTTAAATTGTACTATAATACGGACAACCTAACATAATACAAATATTAATGGCTGATTCTATAATTTAAATTTAATATTGCTATAATGTCCAAACTGTAGTGTCTAATTTAATTTAAAAATATAAAAATAAATAATTTTTAAATATTTAAAATTTATTATAAAAAATAAGTTAAACAAAAATTAGACATCAACTCATAAACACTATAGATTTACCCTTTAAACTTATGCTTTGAGTTATTTAACTATTGTACTAAGACTCTGCGTTAATTAATAAGAAAAGTTATTCTGAATATATTTTTTAAAATTTTACTAAATACTATTTAACGAGTGTTTGTCAAACTAATTAACGATAAAAAAGGTCATAAAATGAAAAATAATTGATAAAAATGATTAAAGTAAAAGAAATAATTGTTAATATACGGATACATTATACATAAATTCAATTTAATATGTACAAAAATAATAACAAAATAAACAAAAAAAATTGAAGTTATTGGGAACAAGAGCAACGAGATCAGAGTAACAACATTATGACAATGACGAAGTTGATCCAAACATTTTTCCAAAGATGGTTTCTGAATTTTCAACAACTTTAAACGCTTCATAAATTCGTTACACTAAAACACACACATTGTAACAAATAATTTTTCTCTTCCCCCATTTTAATTTCCAGGTTTAGCATGCATCAGCTTATGGAGATTCAGATATCTGAATCATCATGATAATGGAAATTATGTATCTATTCTCTATGAACAGTGTCACACACAGAATCCCTTTCCACCTTCGATCTTCTACTCACTGTCACTGCTTCTCTCGTTAACTGTTCCAGCACAAAAACATTAATTAATTAATATCTCTTAAATTAAAACATTAATAAAATCATATCTATCTATATAGTATAATAGACTAATAGTGTAGTAGTACTAGTATCTATGAATTTCTTTCATCATCTTCAATTCTTTCAATTAAATTCCCGTATATATAGTTGATGAGTTTAATTAATAGTCATGATAGGGTTAATGTGGCGCTGGCATTTTCGCTACACAACAAAACATAATAAATTCAAAAGTTACGTTTCAAAGAGCTAGCTACCACTAGCATCTCACATCATATCATACGGTATAACATATATATAATAATACTAGTATTATTTTATAATAATGTATTTGTATTATAATAATTACTATAAAAATAAAAGGGGTGAAATTTCACTTACCCTTTTGGTGGTAGTTTATTATTCCAGCATTTACTTGGAAGTTGGAAACTACTGTTCATTTACCTGGACCAGTACATTTCTTTTCCCATCCATTTTCATCAAAACTGATGCCCTTTTTTAATTTTCACCGCCAAATAATTATTGGGAGATTTTTCCCTTTTTTTTTTATGTTTGAAGTTTAATTTTCATGTTGCATCAACAATAATAAAATATAATCCTTCTATAATTACATGTAATTATAAAGAAAACATATAATTAAATTTTACATTTTATAATGTAATCTATTTTGTGAATGCAATAATAATAAGTAAAAATGATATTTTTGTTGTTCTTATTTCACATCTGATAGGTTTTCCCTTTCACTGTACATATCCCCACCCTTTCAGCTTTCTTGTCCACTACAAAATTAATTATAATAATCAAATGATTCATGATTAGCCACCTTATTTTAATTCATATATTATTATTATATGTATTTATCATGTTGCTATAATGCCTAATGATGTCTAACTTAATACAAAAAATTAAAAATTAATCATTTTTAAAAATTTAAAATTTATTTAAATAATAAGTTAGAAAAATTTTAAGTATCAACAGATATTATATAAAATTGGCCTTTTCATAATAATATATTTAATTAATAATATATATTTCCATAAAACAAGGGAGAGACTTGTTATTATTGGAGTTGGAGAATTGGTGAATAATAATGCTGTTGCATGTTCCTATTTACATCTTCTATATCTGTACGGAGAGATCAATGATTTTTCAACTAGTTAACTTAATTTAAATTCTCTCTCTCTCTTCCTAATAATTTAAAGAATATAACTGAATACTAATATCCATGTAAAAGGTTAAAAAATAAAGTCATTATTTTTTGAGGCTTGAATAACCTTGAAACTAGAATAAGTGGTAAAAAGATACGAAGAAGAGTTGAGTCTGATGATCTTCAGTCACGGGTGTTGATAGAAGGAAACAATATAATGCCAGCAGAAAGAAAAGAGGTAAGAACAAAAGTACACACATATATCATCTCTATAAGAATCGACACAACTACCATAATATTTTTATTATTTATTCACATAAAAAATATTAAAATAAAGTAATTAGTAATTACCTTGAAAATGGAACTGATGTAAAGTCAAAGACTTACCTAGCTTTCTCTTATCTTGTGGTATTATATATCTGAAAGAACAAAGATTGAAAATCCAGAAATAATTTTTTTTTTCAAGAAAAAAAGAGAATACTATAGTTAGCATGTATATGCAATTATGCATAATTCAATAAATAAAAATCCTTACCAACAATATTAATGTAGATGAAGAGTTATATATCATCATCATGAAGTGTTGTTCTTCATAAATATATAAGAAGCAAAATGTTGGGTGAGGGGAATGAAGCCTGGTCCGAGAATCACTGAAGTCGTTATCACGAAAATATCTAAATGATAACGGCTTATATGACCTCGAGCCAGACAACATTCCTCTCAACCGAAAACCTTTGCATAATAAGAAGAAGCAAACCACAATGAATAAGAAGAAGAGCATATAAAAGATATTTTGAGGGGAATGAAGCCTGGTCCGAAGCCTTAATAGTTCTACTACTTCATCTCCCAAAATATGATGAGTGAGTGAGTGAGAACCTTCATTTTGTGAAAAGCCTCGAGCCAGCCAACATTCCCCTCAACAACAAACACATAAAACCCTAACTCACATATATCTTGTTATATATAGCCACGCCCGAGAGAGAGAGAGAGAGAAGAAATAAAGTGTGCTAGCTAGCACTGATTCACACCACAATAGAGAGAGTTAATGGTGCTTATTATTTTTAGTTACCCTTTCAGATGTCCCTAGTTCCCATATTAGCTTATGCAAAACGGCATTTATACCTAATTGCTAATCTCGATACATATTTTTTAAAACAAAACAAAAAGTTTTGACTGAACCACTCTAATAATTCTTACTTACAAATATATAGGTGATTTTATTTATATAAAAATTATATATTTTTTATAAATATAAATATGAATTATTGTGGATTAAATATTAATAAAAAATAATAATATTTGTTGTAAAATTACTTTTTGTTTAATATAATATACAAAATAAGTTAGTAATAAAGCAAAATGGGACACAAAGTAATACATTATTAAATTAATATTTACCCTAGAAAGGAGCTGACTAGGACTGGGCCATTCGACATTATTATATAAATATTATTAAAATAAAATTAATATAGATAAAGAGAGAGTAGGTATATACATGTGTATAGGGTTGAAAAGGTGGGAATTTTGTATATGGATGACCTACTATTGGCGGTAAAAGAAGAGAGGTGTTACCTGCTAAAGAAGAAGTAGAGAAAGAGAAGAAGACAAAAGTGTTTCATGATTACCTTATTATTTATAGCTTTTTCCTAACACTACTTTCAAACTCTCCTGTACTATCACTTACCCGCACGTCCACACTCATCATCTCATGCATCTTCTTCTTCTTATTATTATTATTATCACTATTTTTTTTGAATTTTATTTTGGGATACATATATAGCTGCTGAGCTGGCATATTAAAGCTTCTCTACTTTTTAACTCACGATAATTTAGACCTCGAGTGAAGTTCAAATTGTATTTGGTTGGTCCAAACTAATGAATTATCACAAAATATATGCATGACGATATTTGAATTATGGGACAGCAAATGAAAGAGGAAAAAGCTACTTTAAGGATTATTAAAACTTCTTGAGTATGAAGTTTTTTTATTCAGTAGACTCGAAGTAAAAATGTTCATTTATGTACATTGAAAACATCTTCAATAACACTTCTTTTGAACCATAACATAAAGTAGAGTAGTGTACAATAATATAAAAGGCGAATTTGATGGTAGTGTTACATGGTTAATGGTATGAAAAAAGATCTTCTAATGATAATATTTGTAAGGTAATTAAATAAGAAGTTAATCAATATTAATTTGCAACTTCTATTATGTTTGAGCTTACAATTTTGATTTAAAAATAATTAGATTCTCAATTTCTCACTCTAGCGATAAATAGTACAACCACTTTTGTCTCCCTATCCCCAGAACATGGTGTTTGAATTAAAATTAATGTTATCTGTAAATCAGTTATTAAAATAAATTATAAACATAAAATATTAAATAACATATATATTTATCCACTAATATATAATAATTAATTTTAATGTATAAATAACTTTTTATTAAATTAATTCTATTTGATAAGTTTCAAGGCGCAGTACATCGTATATAAACCCCACTAAACCAGTTAACAAATGTTAATTATTTAAATCAAAATAATTAGAAAAAAGGTAATACTATACATCCAAGTAGTTAGCCAATTTTGGGTTCACGAAAATGCAACCTAGTTCAACCCGACCCGAGTATATCTCTAAAGTCATCTTTCTTCTTTGAAAAGATTCTAAAGGAGTTAAATAGTTGAAAGCAAAATAAAATAATCATGTAAGCAAAGATGATTGCAATAATATGAATATGATGGAGCTATGATATGATTATTATTTTGATGGATTGTTGTGTCAAATCAAAGACAAACTGAATCCAAATGAAAATGAGAGCTTTAGTTTGTTACCATGTACGTGAAATTGTTGATACCAAACAAGTGAAGAAGGAGCAAGCTTGAGAGAAAGCGCTCAGAACCGATTTTCTAACATCAATTGGAAATTAAAATGGTTAGTCACACTTGGCAGTGATCACTTGGAGTGCAAGTATTTTAACAAGACTTAGTTAAATAACTAACTAAATTAGCACTAGCAACTTGACAAAAACAATAGTTAGCATATATAATTAACCAATAGAATTTTACGTAGTCATCTGATGAGATTCACTTTTTAAGTGATAGATTTAAAGATTAATCACTTTTACTGACATCACAACACGTGATTAGTTGTTTATGTAAAATTCCTTTACATTAACAATACACAAAACTCATATAAACCTTTAATTTATTGGTTCGTGAAAAAATTAAAATTATATTTGGTGAAAGATTCTAATTATAAAAGAGATTCTGTCGAAATTTTTAAAGAATCTAATAAGTTGTGTTATTGATTAAATTATAAGTTGATTGTTGTAAAATAATTTTAAGTAATTGTTTGTAAACGTATGATAACTTGAATTTTTTTGATGGGGTTGATTAGTTTGTTACGAATGTCTTTAACATATAACTATTTAAGTCTCAAGGATATCTTGGTGTCCACGTAATTATAAGTGCTAGTTGATTAAGTGATTAGGACTTTCAAAAACTCCTCTGTGCGAGAGCTGTACAAAAATTGTGTCTATGGACCGAAGTCGTTCTTTGCGAGGGTTTCGTCCACCTCAACCACCACCAGTCCTGTCGATCTTAAAGACGTCGATTTGTAGGAACAGATTCGCAGCTTTATCCAGAGTCTTCGAGACCAAAGTCACCACTGTATCTAAGGAGAGGTATAACAAGATCTTCGCACGCATGGTAGCGAAGAATGCTCGCTATGCATAAACAGAATTCTTGAGGCAGTTCTGGAGCAGATTCAACGAATGCAGTGACAAATGGTGATGTGTTATAAGCAGAGATGCACGTTAGTAGCAGCGTCGCTATTGGAGTGCACAAAGTCATGACAGTCACCGACAGCATCACATAGATCATCGCCTCAGTAGGTCTAGGGAGATACCGACAATGATGACTAGAAAGATCTATAGTGATTAAGATTTTGTTTTGCTTTGTTTGGCAGTATTTTATTTCTTTGAATTTTTATTCTATACACTTGATATTTAACGATATATTGTTTTCATTAAAAATACCACTTTATTTTTACTAATTTGAATTTGATTATAAATTGTTGACTCTTAGGTTCTAATGAGTAAAAGATTTACATTCATTGTCGGCTAATTTGCTAATAATTTTTTAAATAAATATAGAATAATACGTTACAGTTAAATTTATCAGGAGATAAATTCAATAGAATAATATGTTACCTACGTGGCGCTAAAGTTATTATCAAAAGTTATCCGACAACAATCACCTTCGTATTTTTGCCAACTTTATAACTAAATATGGCGCTAATGTTACTGGTAATTATCGTTAGATTATAAAATCTGACGTTAATCCATTACCAGCAAAGATTTTATTATCAGAATAGATCCAACACTAAATTGAACAATAATTTATTGGCGAATTTTTTTCGTTATTCTATTAGTAATCCGACCATATTTGACAAATTTCTTGAAATAAAAATTCTTTTTTATATATTGTAATTGAAAGTATTTATTATGAGAATTATGAAGCCTCAACAACTTCATACAAGTATCATTTTGTCTATATATTGTTGGCTAAAAAGAGCTGAAGTTAAACAAGAAGCACAAGTGGTGTATGTAAGAATTCATTCTGTCGAAGTACTTATATTTTGTTGTGTAACATTTGTAGCTTTGATCTATCTCGTCGTACAATACTAGATTGTAGGGGCCGTCTCCCGTTGATCAAAAAACACTGTTCATGTAATTCATCAATGATGTGTTTCACGAATAATGAATACATGCATGAAGGGGCCGGGGATTCATTCATTTCAATTTCTTTCTCATACTTTTGCAAGTAAAAACTAAGGTAAAAGAAAAGGAAATACATGGAACAAAGATAGTAAATTTTTCAGATTTAAAAGTGACAAATAATCATTGAACAACTTGCCTCATTACCATTAAAAGAAAAAAATCGGATAAATTAATCCTGCTCTATATCTACACTAATTTTATCGAAAATAAATCATCTGTCAAATTACTTCAAATGATAAAAGAGAAATAATTTTAAAATGACGCATGAATATATATTATAATTTATACTAAATATTCAAAGCACCGTCCTAATACGCACATGTGAAATATGAATGGTGATTATCCAAAAGTAAGCTTAGTTGTGATTTGTGAATGAATTATGAGATTTATCTGAGTTACTTCTCTTGTAAATAATTTGTCACACAACCCCTAAACCCAATGTTTTAAATTTCAATGAGTTCCACACTTGGTTTGACACATGTGGCAGGGTGCGTGAGTGTGACACAAAATGAGCCGACATAGTAATAAGGTATTTTGGATACACAAAAAAGAAAAGAACCCAACTCAATACAGAGTGTATTGTATTGTATGGTAGTGGTAGGGTGCTCCTAATTGGTACGGGGGCACAGAAGCACGTGGTTAGGAGGGGGGTACACGTGGGGGGACCACTCATTCTCAATTATGGGGTCATCATGGTGCTCATGACTATGGTGCTTAAGCTAACGTGCTTCACTTGCGGCGATAACATAAACATGCATACCGCATTTCCCGGGCCCCTTCCACCTTCACTCTAACTACTGTTCACTCATCATTTCTTCCGGTGCGTGCCGTGCATGCCCATGCTCATCATCATCCTCATGCACATGCTGCTTCACTACTAACTCCACCTTGAGTTAGTCACTGTTTGCGTTGTACTTGTTATACGGGCACCAGGGCCCCACTCCTTTCTCAACTCAAATCAATACTCTTACTCAAAACATCACTACTAATAATTATTTTTTAAAGGAAAAATTATATTTACTAGAAAATTATTTTTTAAAGGAAAAATTATATTTGATATAATAATTTGTCAGTAAAACCACTATTGATTGACACAACATATTTTGAAAAAAAAAAAACATTTATAACGGTCGGAATTTTTGAGAGAGAGAGAGAGAGAGAGGTTGCACCAACTCAGGTTCAACTCTCAACTCTCGAGACATAAAACTCAACAGGAAAGCAATGTCCCGATGTTTTGACTTATCAGCGCAGACATTTATTACCATCTTACTTTATTGTAATAATATATGAAGATGTGTGCAATTTGAAAGATGGTGGAATCCAAAGATGTTCTACCCTTACTTACCAGTTACCACAGCTTTAAAATTCCAGCTGAGCATGTGTCTGGTTTACCACACCAAAGAATTTTACTTATTTCTTTATTTTGTTTTCATCATTGTCTTTGCCACAACAAAACTTGCATCACAGATTTTTATTTTAACATATTTTTGTTTTTCTAAGGACAGTTACTCCTAATCTCGCTGAAAAGGATATTAGGGGTCTGAAGTCTGGTCTGATACAATACCACCGTAATGCCATTATGGTGTTCTAAAAACCATGTTACTCTAGTATATTTAAAAAAGGGGGTTAGGTATTCACATTAATGCATATTATAAAGGCAAGGGGCCAGGACCAAAATCTGCTTCATTTTCTGACTCCTGTCATGCCATATTTATTTCTCTCACCATCTTGTTACCCAAACCATAAATTTAATATTTAAAATTTACTACTAGCTCCACCGCCGTACCATGTTGCTGGAATTTCCCATTCATGCTTGATGGACGATTATTGCGAATTGCAGAACCAAACACATAGTTAAAATGTTCAAACACAAACAAATAGAAAAGGAAGATACCCTTTCAATTATGATGCTACAAAAGCATCTAGACTTATTAGGGTGACAACTAACAAAATATATAGGGGCTCATATAATTGCATCACCATGATCTACTTAAACCATCTGGCTAACTTTTCTCCACGGGAACAGAACAAAATGACATAAGCACTAATATCTGAAGTAAGCTAAATTTCCCACAACTTAAAGACAGGCTTTTTAAAAATTAAAAAAAATATATCATCATTCCAATGAATTTACTTGATGCAGCACTTTTGTTTACATCATATACATAAGGGGGCATTATTTGCCTTATATGCAAGAGAGTTTTTTACAGTGAAAAATAAAATAAAATAAAAATTATACAACAAGTGGATAATATATACCTCACTTAGACATGCTGCAACCTATTGGAGCCCATTGTATGGGGTAGAAGATGTGACCTTCGCAGATATGGTGATGTATTGAAGATAAATAGCAAATTGGCAACACAAATGAACAAATGCATAACATCTATCCGGGTTATGGATCATAGCATTCTGGCTTTTCTGGATGAATTGCAGATAAATATGAATTATTGGAACAAAAAGTTATGTATATTCAAGTATAGCACCTGTATGGTTGAACCCGCATGAAATTTGTAATGCTTTCACTTCTTCTCCAAAACAAACTCTAGCAGGATTTATGTAGTCCACATCACTTCCTTGGCCCTGAGTTGAAAGCATAAACTTTATTTTTTGTCATGCATATAAAGAATTGTACAATTGGACAAATAAAACAAATTATGAAAGTGGCGCTGGCTAATTGTATTCAAACTCATATTCCTCTTAAGATTGTGTGATGTCTTGTAATTATTATGAAGAAAGCTAAGTGAAAATCAGTATATGCGTTTATTGTGTAATTCCATAATACAAAGTGAATCATCACTGCTTGTGCAAATTTTGTTACTTCAAACAAGTTATTCTTTCCCTCTTGTCCTAATATGGTATTCTGATGCATGCCTTCTCCTTGATAAATAAAAATAGAAGCAGAATTTACCAATTGTCCAGCAGAAGAATGTCCTACTTCAGAGAAAGTCCCATATGAACCTCCCCAACCCCATGTGAAGAGTCTTCCTTCTGCAGGTCAATGAAAAATTCAATAATAAAAAATATACATAGTCTGCAATACCAATGTAGTAAAACATTAGGTAAGTCTTACAAGTGAGAGGACTATAAACTAAATCAACAAATCAAAAATTGATCCCTCAATACTACAACTGAAAAGTGGTATGATTATGCATCACATCATATCTCTATATCAAGCCTGCAGCTCTATGCAGAAAACTATACAGGATATGTCTGTTTACATGTCAGGAAAGAACTTCTTAACCTTTAAAACCAAAATGAATGTGCCACAAAACATGCTGGAAACAAGAAAAATGATTTTCTCCAGGATGCATAAAACTGACAATTAACTATTGATTCCACAAAAAATTGAATGGCAAACTGCCGATTTGACAAGGGTAACAGCAGTATGACTGCCTATACGTGGACTGGAAGTAAACTCCCGGATATTAGTACTATATCTTCTTTCATATAGTGAAGCACTGGATTGATGCCAAAACAGTTCTTTTCATTGTATGACAATACCCACCCTAAAATTCATTGTCATGCCATGACTATGGCCCCTTGTCTTCCTTTTAAATCATTCATAATTATTTTTTACTTGCATGATAATAACCATTCTATTCATTTGCCTCAACCCTCTATGAACACAATTTCTTCTAAATAGAGGCTAACCAGACTATTAACTACGACTGATAAGCTTGTTCTTACTATAGTCCCCTTCTATTTTGGGTCAACATGTTTTGGAAAATTACTAATCATACCTGCCTCGGGCAGTTCATGGAATTTTGGATGAGCAGCTCCTTTGGGATAAGATTAGGACCTATCTTTAACCTCTTGACCTTTTTAAAGGTATCCTTTACAGAAGTGAAATGTTACAGGATTTGTTGCATTGCTTCAATACTTCTTCCTAGTCACTTCTAACGAGGACCTCCTATCCTCCTAGTCCTTTGTAAATATCTTATCTATGTTATTGAAATTCATATTTTACTAAAAAATTGTCCTGCTTACCCAAATTTGACAAGTAATTTGGTAATTCTTCTCATCCAACCCCCAAAAAAAATTTTTTAATAAATAAATAAATAAAACCACCTAAAAGGAAAAAAGGTGTTCAAGGAAAGGATCTACCAGAAATTGCCGCTGTGTGCTTCCAACCACAAGAAACCTGACTAACAGAAGACCTCAGGAATGGCCCTTGAACCTTTTCTGGTACATGAATGGCATCAGGGGAACTAGTAAAAAATAATTTAAACAATCAAAAGTTTGGCATGCAGGCACACAAAGAAGACAAATAATGATGATAATGTAGAAAATTAAAAAAATAGTAGTAAGCATAGAAGTATACCCAATACCGAGGCAGCCATTCTCATTCGAACCCCAAGTATAAAGCTCTCCAGAGTCTGTAGGAAAGCACAAAATAGGATGAATCAATAATCCATGGATTACATATAAGCATATGGTGAAGTTCAGAAACTGATGAATTACTTGTTAGGACACAGGTATGATAGCCACCACAAGCAACTTGCTGTGAGTATGGAAGTTCATTAATTAAGGATGGTTTTGTTGCATTGCTCATCTCCTTCAAGCGCTGAGTATTTTGATTGAAGAAATAGTAGTCATTACAAATAATAAAATGATGGGAGACAAAAAAGGTATAATTGGTAGTTGTTACTGATTGAACTCACCAATTTATCAATTCCTCTTTCTCCAAATATATAAACAAAACCATTTTCTGAAACATTTCCATGAAGGAAGAGCAAAAAAGCAATGGTTAACTCCCAGCATGGAGAAAAACCAAGGAAGGGAATCAGAAAATAAAAAAGGCGTCAAAAAAATATATTTAATTACCATCAATGCAAGCTGAATTTAGCAACCCAGCAGCTATATATTTAACCTAAATAGATACCAAGAATAATGAAATATTTAGTTTGACTCCAGTAGATATCTCTTGAATTAGATACACGGCATAGAATTCAACAAATTACCTTGATTCCCTCAAGATCCTTTATAAGCCTTGGAGTATACTCACTGCATGATTTGAAGAGTACATAAATAGACATCCACATAAATTAAATATTAACCCAAGGTATGGTTGCAAGGAGTCCTATATAAAGCAGCTGAGAGCATATAGAGGTTCTCTTGAGTATATTACTATTACATATAGATATGTTAATATATAGACGCCAAGCTTGCTTGGTTAATTTTATTGAGGACCAGAATTTATACAAAAATTTCTAAGTGTGGAATGTACAATTAAGATTAAAATGAGGTAATGTCTATGTACAAGATTCAAAAGTGTCTAAAGCTAATAACATTCCTTTTTTTTTAAAAAAAATTATCTTATTTTTTTATGTTTCAGTTGAAAAGTCAAGGGTAAGTAAAAGTAAATTGGATATGGACTCGACAAGTACATTTAATTGCAAAGTAAAGGTCAATGATAGCTGAAGATAAACAAGAACCAAGAAATATGTAGTAAAATACAGGTGTCAAATGTGATCCATGCAAAACCATAACTGAAAATCCAAACAGGTCAATGCCTGGGAATAAAATTTCAGTTGCAAATAAATATACAACAAACTTCAACAGTAAGCTTTAGGTCATTTAGGCGACAAATTGATTAGTATTTGAACACTGCAAAAAGCCAGAAACTATCCCCTCTTCATAGATAACCAATATCATCATCATCTAGACATTTTATGGTTGCTAGATTTGTCATGAAACTGAGACTGAAAAGGAATATCAATTACTGCTGGTAAATTTTGTAAAAGAAAAGGAATAAAACCTGTAACTTTTAAATAATCCCAGAATGCCCGACTCGTGACCATGACCAAGTCTACCTGAACCTCCCATCCCCCAACTAAAGGCCTCTCCTCCATCTGCATGGATAAAAACAACATTGAGAGGACATTAAAAAAATTTAGGACACCATAGTCATGCTTACAATCAAGGACTCAATAGAAACAGCTGATGTACCCTTTAAGGTCAAACTCAAAAGTTCTAATAATGCTATACTTCCAGTTGAAAAAAAATTAGGTAATATCATGGCTCTAACTAGCATGGTATCAATGAAGATCGAATTAGAATATACTCCTAATGTAATAATATAATATAATATAATACAATATGTTGGATCTTGTCTATTGCATACCACTAACCGCCATTGAGTGCTCTGATCCCAGCGCTGTCATTTTAATGCTGATTCCATCCAAATGTTCCACTTTAGTTGGCAGAGGAACTATGTTTGGGGCCTCTGCATCTCAGTAAACAACATTATATTCAGACTGGTCACTATTTCCAACCTCCTTTTTGGTTAGCTTTAACTTTAATAGCTACCACTATAATCATAATCCAGATCCAGGTTTATAAAGCTACTTGTACAGTAAACAGGTTCATGGAGGGAAAAAAGGGGGGGAAAAACTTCGTCTATGAGAAGCTAATGAAAAGTTTAGTCCTTACTTTTTCCAAGTCCAAGCTGTCCACTTGTATTCTTTCCCCACATATATAGTTCTCCATCCACTAAAAAAGAAAGGAAAACGGAGAAGAGAAAAAAAAGATAAATTTTAAATCAAATGTAGTAAGGTAAAAAAGCTTGATAACTCACAAGGAAAAATGAATTAATATATGATAGTTTAAAAACAAGTTATCAATGTCAAGGCTGGTTATGTTTATTGTGGTTAACTAAGCATGCATAAGCATAGACCTGTTATTGCACACGAGTGATTATAACCAGCAGCAATGTGCATAATCTTCTTCTCATCTACCAAAACCCGAACTGGCTCCTAGATAAACATGAAGAGGTAAATGAACTATTCAAAAATTGGAACACCTCAACAAAATACTCTCATCAACAATCTGACAACAGAACAATGTATCACTACTATTATAAGTTGATTTAAGATAATATAATACAGATACAACAGCGTAAAGATCATACCACCAAGTACTGTTTACCCTCTGATATACCAACTTGTCCGAAATCATTAAGACCGGTGGCATACACGAATCCATCGTCTGTGAAAGAGCACAATTTGTAAGCCTCTACTTTGAGTCTTCAACAGTCATCAGACTCATCACCAATTTAAAAGACTGTCAAATTATAGCCAATCCAGTAGCATGAAAAGAACTGTTACTAAGACAAACCAGCAAGTCGGAACACATACTTTTCCTGATAAAATTACAACGTGAACATAAAGACACACAATCTATGCAGTTCTAAAATTGCTGACATCCAATTGAATTTGCATAAAAATTATTGCAATTGCAAACTATTCCTCAAATATCAGCTGACACTATGGCAATACAATACCATGGAATCTAATACTAACTCCATCTAACTAACAAATACGAAGTTTATTGCACTTGATAGTATTTTCTGAATTCAACACGATTTCCGAAATCATCTACCAATTCATAAATTAAACAGTAAATGATTCAATTTCCTCTGTTGAAAAGAAGCAATCCAGAAATGAAACGGAAAACAGAATCAGGTGAAAATAATGGACCTGTTAGGAAGAGTGTGTGAGCACCGCCACAAGCGATGGATTTGAGAGTTTTGTGTTGGAAGGCGTTGCAGACAGCTGGAGTCCACTGAGAATCCAAAGTGCCGAGTCCTAATCTTCCGAAATCGCCGTTCCCCCAGAGCGCCGCGAACCTCTTTCCGCTTCGCTCTGATGAGAAGGACCTTCGTAGAAACCCTAACCCCGAACGGTGCTTCGTGAGGGAGTAGCTTCGGCGCCACATCGGTTTGAAAAAGAAAAAGGAGATTCTAGAAGGAGAGGATATTGGTGGTGGTGGTGATGATGATGAAAGAGAAGAATCATGAAGTGAAAGAAAGAAAGAAAGAATGGTTAGAGGTTGTTGTTTCGAAAGTCTATGGCTGGGGATGCAGCAACGTCTGCACTTTCTTTCTGGTAATGGCGGTTGGTGTGTAATTTATTATTATTATTATTATTATTATTATTATTATTATTATTATTATTAAAAGTACTTTTGAAAATTCAGCATTCATTCCCAAAATAACAAACATATTTATAATATATTATTAAGAATATTCAATAATTATAGTATTAAACAAACAATTTTATTTTATAATACCCAAAAATGATATTTCAAAATATAATTTCTTCAAATATTTAACCTTGAAACAAACAGGGTGAATTAAATAACGTGCATGAACTTCAAAAATAGTTGTAATTAATATATTCAACATAAAGGGTAAAAGTCAAATAATACAAATGTACATCAATTGACTTTTTATTTCTATGTTTGTATGAGTCATGCTAATAAGTACTTTTAACCATAAATAAATAAAAAAGCATAAATAAAATATTTGAATATTTTTTTGTAATTTTTATTGCATTAAAATAGATAAAACTTTCTGTATTTTATTTTTATAAACCAATGTCCTTAAGATCAACTTTAGCTTATTATGTTTTTCTTGAAAAAAAATTAAGAACTAAGATAATTATTAGGTATTAGAATATAACAACTTTTTACAGTTCAAAATTGCTTGAAAATATTTCATGCAATCAACAGCGGATTCAAAAGAATTAATTTCGTAGATTGATGACATTTTATTATTTGAATACAGAAAAATATCCGTTCTTATACAAAAATTTTCACACCAAAGCAATTATTATACCATTGTTGAAAAGTTTATATTTATTTTGTAAATAAAAAATCACAAAAAAAAAACGAACTTACTCTTTTAAATAGATAAATTACATTGTTTTTTTTTTTCTTGCCGTTAATAATATTGCATACAACACTCCTTTGTTTGTTATTCTTGCATTACGTTGACCCCACAAATGAAAAGAGCATCAAGCTATGAGGTCTAGTGTCACTAAACTTAAGCGAAGTAAATGCCGTATTTTACAATATATAAAGATAACGTGTGATATTATATTACCAAAATTTAGGAGATGTATTACGTTATACAAATCAAAGAATATGTGTTTAGCTTCATCATCCTCAAAAAGAGGTAGATGCAATTTACCCTATCTTACTATAGGAGGGAGATAAGATCATGAACCATTCATTCAGGCATCCTAAAGGTGCATCATATTAACTCATGATGCATGATGAATCATTCTAAACAAGAATAGAGAGGTCAAAATGAGAAAGACAATAGAATATTGAAAATTAGAACAGAAGCCATATCAAAATCTAAGGATAATAAAGTGAAAATCAATAATTTGTATAATGCTTAGATATTAAAAAAGGAAGAAAGAAATGAATCCTAATTAGGATTTTATCAAAAGATTGGCCAAACCATATGCCTGTACAAAATTATAATTCTTAGTTTCTTACATCTTTATAAATCATTTGAGGTGTAAACATAAAATCCATTCTATGGAGGTTTATGGGAAAATTATATTGCTTTATAGTGTTGCTTAATGACTTTCCTCTCAGTTAACCTCTATCTAAAGTGTTTTTAGGTGTTGAAAGCATAAAAGCAAACACTTTAAAGCTTAACTTGCCATAGGGCAATGTGGAAAAAGATAAGCTCCCAATTTGGAATTCAAACTACATAATAAACATGGACAGAGTGATGAGAGGTCTACACTTTTAATCTTTGAAGGAGAGTTAGAATTTGGAATCTTGATTCCTCAGGTTTACTTCTATAGATCTTATTTTCAATTCTTCTCCAGAGAAGAATTGAAAATAAGATCTATAGAAGTAAACCTGAGGAATCAAGATTTCAAATTCTTGAGTTTGGCAAATCAGAGAGTTGGATAGGAGAAAGCTATGGAATTAGGTAACAGGAATCCGTCATGCAAATGGCTAAGAAAATGGAAGTTTCAAGAAGGGCTGTCTGAGAAAGAAAAAAAATTGACATACATCATGCAAAATCACAAACCAAATATATGAGAAAAGCTTTAACACAACAAGAGACCCGAATACTTTCGCAAAATTTTGATTTGAGAGTTGACACCAAAATGAAAGGAAAAGCAAGAGGTTAAAAAAAAGGAAGACACGAAGTCATGAATCTCCTAGGACTAGTATGAAGATCAATTATTGCACAGATACAAATCTAACAACACATTACTCCTAGTACAATAACTGATAACTCACTGAGTTGGAGTTCCGTCCATTGAGTCAATGAGATGCAAACCATACTTGAAAGGTGTTGACACTATAGAGTGAAATAGAAGATAAAACCACTACGGTAGATGGCTTATTATTTAAAATAGGTAAGATAAATATATTTATACATATATTATAAAAAATTAAAAAAATAAATAGAATAATATTAGTATATTTTTATTATGAATGTAACAACTCATATATGATCTTGTGACTCATGACAAGAAACAAGCAACATCTCATCCATATAGGCTATATACCTGATGCTAAACTAGTCCCCCAGTTTATTTGCTGTTAAACATTCAATCATATATTTGGCACATGAGAAATAATTCATAAAAAATTTTCAGAGTATATAAATATTCATCAATCCAACATTTAACATAAATAAATAAATAAACTAGAATTCAGCATTCAGCAGTTTATAACTTCAAAATTAAAATGGTTCCAATAGTTTAAGGAAAGGGAGGGAAGAGGATCCCTCAATTCAGAGTTATGCCAAAAACACAGGCTATACATGTTACAATGAATTGCCTAATTTTAAATAGAGACCAGACCATAGTACTACGTGCAGTATTCCACCTTTCGCAGAGTTAAAATTTCAGCATGCAACCTTGCTCTATATTGCTACTAGCTAATCACAAAATGAGTTATCCTTTAATATTTGACCCGTGGATTCTACGTTCTTGAACTACAGGAAAATTAGGTTTTTTTTTTTCTATTTTCAGTGTTTTTCACTTTTAGGATTTCGTGAATGAAAAACTTAAAAAGAAAAAAAAAAGAAACAAGATTTTCATTGTTTTACTTGGTTTTTATTTTTCCTTCACAAAATCTTAAAAATAGGAAACACTGAAAATAAAAATAGAAAGTGTTTTCACAAACCAAACATGCCTTACCTGTTTATTGGTTGGTTCTCATCCTTAGTTTTCCAAGTCAGGACATTTTCACCCATAACACAACAGATGCTATATCACCAGGGAGAGCCCTTATGCAATTGAAGGGGAAATTTCTTTCTCTTGTGGCATCAGTGTGATATCAGACTCGATTATCATCACTAAATGCTCCCAACAATTGCCTTCTCTAAGGTTTGGATGTTGTTTGTCATCCTGAAAATACTGCTTGCTTAACACTACACCAAACTTTTGTCAGTAGAAGGTGAAGATTCTATTTTGGCAATACAAGTTCCACTACACACTAAGAAAATGGGAATTAAATCCCATTCTGATTAACAAAACCCAAGGAGGCTTTAGCTCGACAGAACCAATGGGGAGAAGAAAGAGAATAGACAATTGGTTGTCTATATTGGGTGATTTGCTAATGCAATTTGAATTTTGACAAGGTATACACGTACAAGAAACAACCTCCATGAGAAGGTTGAAACTAAATTCTCCTGTGATTGTGCAAAGTATGCTCGGCTCTGTATGGACTATGTCTTGTCGAAGGAGGGGGTAAATGAACCTTTTGATGAGACATTCTAACAGAAGCTATGAAATTTTCTGAGGGAATACGTTGAGAATGTATGGGTGGATCACGACTTCTTGGAGGAGGTTGTGAATGAATTAAACCATTTCCTATTGAAGCAACGTCATTTTGATGAGATGTTGCAAAAGAAGCTAGGAAATTTACTGGGGGAATGCGTCCAGATCGTATGGGTAGATCGTGACTTATTGAAGGAGAGGGCGAATAATTTACACCATCTTCAATCACAGCAACTGAATTTTTATCAGATGTTCTAGAAGAAGATAGGAATTTTACACTTTGAGGTTGTATGGGTGGATTATGACTTGTTGAAGGAAGGGGTGAATGAATTACACCATTTCCAACAGGAGCAACTGTGTTTTGATGAGATATTGCAAAAGAACCATAATCATCAACAAGAGAAGGAACTAACCTTCGATCATAACAATGATGCCCAGTACTATGTGTGAAAGATGCAGATGCATTATCAAAAGCAGTTTTACCAGGCTGCATCCCACCACTACCTGGTTCTGTTCCCTGAGAACCTTGAGTCACAACCTGGTTTTGTACCACCCCTCCCTCTAAGCGCCTCCTTTTGGATGGGAAAGCATCTTCTGGAGTTGGAAGGTTATTCTCATTCTCATTCATAGTCCTAATACCCTCAACTCCTAAAGTAGAAAGAGTATGTCTCTCAAACAAAAGAGGCATCAATTCCTTGCCCTGCATCTGGCCATCCAGAAACCTCAAAATGAAGTTAAGAGATCTATGGATACATCCATATATCGTATTTACTTCTTCAGGTCCAACTGCTCTTGAAAAATTTTGAGAAGGATCTGTGAAATCCTCAATCTGTTGAACAAAATAGCATCATGAGCAAAAACATCATAAGCTAATTTTCAAATTAAAAAAGGGAAATAGAAGTGAAGTGGATTACACTTATTGAATATGATTTACGACCCCAAGATTTTA
Source organism: Arachis duranensis (assembly GCF_000817695.3). Classification (NCBI taxonomy): domain Eukaryota; kingdom Viridiplantae; phylum Streptophyta; class Magnoliopsida; order Fabales; family Fabaceae; genus Arachis; species Arachis duranensis. The sequence continues at coordinate 46,731,044 of NC_029779.3, forward strand.
AAATCCATGATCCTTCATATAAGCTTATGCATAAACCATTCTGCCAAAGTTGTTCAACTGATGCTAGCTGCAACAAGAATGAAACTAACAAATCATAACAATTGCATGAGATTGAAACAACTTCCTATTTCACATTTCGTACTTTAAAGAACACTTGAAATTAATTTGATTCTCAATAGTAAATCCCTAATACTAACAAGAAACAAACAGAAACAAAGCCTAAACCCTAAACCCTAATATTAACAAGAAAATAGCAATAAATACCAATGCTAATTCTAAGAGATCATATTTGATACTCTTTTCTATGATATGATTCTATCCTGATTTCTAACACCAAAAGATGGTGAAAACAAAGCATGGGGTTGGTGATCACATGAGAGGACTTCTACAAGATATCCCTTGCTTTACACTAGCAACAAACATAAAAGAGTCACCGTCCTAATAAATATTATGTCACAAAAGATTTGATCTCTATTGTCATTTCAAGAACTAAAGATTACACTTGATGGAAAATGAGGAAAACAGTAGCTTCAAAATATCACAAACTAGTGTGTATTGAATTGATTAATCTTCTATTATACAAAACAACATTGCTGCCCATTTATTTTGGGTACATGGAAAGTAACTATTATTTCGAAGGGAAAAAGTATTAGTGAATATAATTCTCTATACATAGGAGGAAAGACATTACCTTGACAAATAGAGTAATGAAAAGCTTAGCCAATGAATCAGTGTTCTTTTTCCCATAGTTGGCATAATTTTTAACAGCTCTAGTAACAGATTCAGGATCAGCTCCCTCTGAAACATACAAGTACAAATGTCAAAGAAAGTTTACAAGAGTCCATCCAGGAAACTAAAAGTGTTGGAATCTTAAGACTCTTGGAGCTTTGGGGTTCTTATTGTCTTTTGGTAATAGTTGTTTTATTAGGGTGGAATTGTAATACTATATAGCTAGAGTTAGAACTTGATTATACAAATAGGTTCCACTGTTTAGTGTTTAACAAATGCAACACAATGCGCACACACAAAAATAAATAAATAAATAAATAACCTGTTGATATAAATTGTACCTTTAAGTAACGCAGAGAATGGAGGTAGTATAGGAGGGTTGCACGTCTGCATTGCAATAAAGAGAAACAATGTGAAAAAATACACAGAAAATGTATCACTAGGGCCCTCTGAGAAAATTATGCATTTGTTAACATTTAAAGCCACAAAGTAATGTCAAAATACTTGTTCCTACCATGTTCATCTAGCACATCTTCAGAAATGAATAGCTATGTTGTAATATTACTTGCACATGTGCTTTTCAAAAACATTTGAGAGAATATTCTGATGTTTGAACAACTTTACCATCTTCTATAAATGTTTTTTTTTCCCTTCTTTTCTTTTTTTTTTCTTTTTAGAAGATTGGAAGTTTAGTAGCAAAAGAAAAGTAGACTCAAAAGATCTCTTAATCTCTTATGAAATTAGCAGCAACCTAATCCCAGAAGCATGGGTTTATTATTATCAATACACCAATTATAGGTTGTTAGGTTTTCCTAGAGCTTCAGCCTATAGTGATATAATTATCAAGTGAAATGCCACTAATATGAGAGGAATCAAGAAAACACTTAGCTACAGGTAAAATCTTTCAATGGACATACATCCATCACTACAGAAGGGATGGAAATGAATAACCAAATATGAATCAATTGAAGAAAGTATTAACTCTATTGACATTCCAAGCAAACTCAAATCCCAGCTTTATTACTAGAAAGTAAAGTAATGCTTCAAAAAGGGATAAGTACTTAAAACAAATATTTAAAAATGTTTACTACCTGCAAATGAAAAGCAACAAGTGATACAATAGATAAAGAATTCAGCGTCCGGTCTTTAGAACTGTTGATATTCTGTGCTTGAGCCCAGGATTTCGCCTACAATAGTAAAATCACATTAGCATGAAAGCATTTTCAAAACTGTTATAAAAGCAGTATACTGGCCAGTAAGTTCATCAGTCAGAAATCAGAATTAAAGCAAATCTAGTGAAGTGCAAGCTAGCCCAACAGCGAAGAAAGGTTGGTGAAATTCATGTTTTACTGAAAGAAAAGCCATTCAAGTGTTTACTGACAGTTATGGTAACTTCCGAAAGACCTGGTTATACAATTAAGTCTTTCCATTTCACTTTGGAACTCCAAAGCAGAAAAAATAAAATTCTGGTAGTCCATTTTCAGATGGTCATAGACATCTCGTCACTGTCAATTCACCATACTCAAAACAAATCCAGTCCTGTATTTAACTAGGGTATTAGGTGATTTATCTCAATTCTTTATTTCAATAGTAATTCCCTTCATATTGCTTTCATTTCAATAATAATTACATCTTTGGGTGTAGCCCTTCCCCCATACCCTGCATAATGCTTGTCCATTGGCTTGGCTGTCCTTTTTATTGTTTCCATTTCAAATTAGTCTTATAAAAAGGAAAAAGAAAAAAAGGGGCATATGTTCAATTACCAGAAAACATAGCTTCCGAAATCTTTCATCTATGGCAGAAATTGAATGGATAATACGGGATTTTGCAATGCCATCCCTATTCTCAACTGATAAATCACATTCGATACCTGTACCCCTATCAGTAAGTTTAATAATTGGCACCTTGGCAGTCATGATAAGCTGTACACTAGTAATATGCCCTCTTCCTACAACACAAAAGTTTGAGAGTTATATTTCCAACAATATCATCAAAGATGTTAAATTCATCATATTTAAACTAGTAAAAAGAAAGAACTAATCAAGTTCAAGATGTGAGAATCATTTTCAACTATATCAGATCATGCAATTTATACCATTTTCATTCAGCAAAAATGAATGCAATGTTCGTTACATTAGACTGTAATGAATCAGATTCAAGTCAAGCCAAAGTGCAAAAAATCAGACCTAGTTTTAAGCTAAATTATATAGAAAGCTATAAATTCATTTCTAACATTTGAATAGAATTCCAGAATTAGCTTAATTTTGTGGAAATGTCGAATGCAGAACTTTCCTCCTAACAAATGCAAATAATAAAAAAGGACATTATGCTAACATTAGAAATATACTTTGGATTGAGCATAGTTTCTTATTGAATTTTCGAAGGGTTGAAATCTTCCTCTGACGATCAACTTCAGTTGAATTGTGGAAATTGATAGACAAGTCCAGATCACTTTTTTTATTGAATATATCCATTACAAATGATCCATATTCTTCCACAACAGGGGAGCTATTACCTTTTCCTGAAAGAAAGGGAACAAACCAATAAAAAGAAGACATAAAAAAACTAGAAACTAACCAACATTGAATCAACAAATAACAGAAGAAAGAATAAGGAAAGCATACCAAGAACTAGAAGAAGGTCATATTAATTTGAATTATGGTAATTTTTTTCTGTTTTTGGAATTAGGGGATTATCCGTCTCGGATAATAGTATTTAATTTGTGAAATGTTTGACATACAAGAAATGGCGTTTTCGCAAATCTCTTAACATTGAAACTATTAGATTTAAATGCAAAAGATGCTTCTTTCCCGAAATAATATCCTTAGAATAAAAAAGCAGAAAGCAACGAAAGAATGAATGAGTTAAAATGAATCAAAATGGCAAAAGAATCATGAAGGTTTAGATTCAATGGTCTATATGAAGAACTACTTGTTTTTCCTAGGTTGCTTCTTTAATAAGAAGAGTAAAATAGTACTCAATTCCACAATTGTGAAAAGAATTAATACTTAAATTAAAGAAGGATTAAATAATTAGTAGCATTACATCCATTCATGTGGCAATACAGTCATGCTGTGAAACTCCTACAAAATATCCATAAAAATTGCCAAAGAAGGAAGCAATGAACAAATAGTTACCATAAATTTCCCGAGCCATCACATTGAATATGCGAACTAGATCTACTCTATTGTGGTAATCAATTGGTTCTGGGATCTGTTTAATGTAGGTATCATGAAGGAGTTCTTCTAGACCAGCAAGAGATGCAGGAGAGAACGTGATTGCTGCTAATTTCTCTAACTCGAGCCTCTTTGCCTTCTTTAGAAGGTCTGGCAGGGTAACAATGAATTAGGTTACTACTTCAAAAATTAATGCAGTAAATTTTCATTTAGAACACCAGCACTGCCACCGTTACCAACAACAACAATAGGAATCCCTAAAATCCTTTTTTCTCATGAAACATTGTTTGAAAGACTATAGAATGGAAAATATTTACTTCATACTTGATGAACTTTCAAAATTATCACCAATAATAATATGAAACCAACAATGAAAGATTTAATATTTTCACATAAAATAAAAAAGCGACAAATTTCCTTCCATCTTATAATGGCCACCAAATATGGCCAAGCCCAAACCATCAAATTCAGCTCATCTTGCTCCCACCAAAAACGCTTAAGAAGCGGTCACTGGTTGTACCATATTACCAAGGATTGGTTATTGCCTATAATACCAAACTGGCCTTGCCTATGGTCTTTGGATTTCAAACAATTTTCATTAGGTATTTAGGTTTTACCAGAGCTGTTCGATCTTAATGACTTAAGGCCTGTTTATTTCAGAAGTGATCTGGCCTCAACAACTCCAGGCATCCGATAACAGGAGGTCTGAGTTGTTGCTTATATTTAATTTTCCTTGGAAAGTGATTTTCTTACGTTTACTGTCAATAGAATCTCAACAGAAACAGAATCACTACAGTGGACAGCATAGAACAAGGCTTAAATATTACTGGTTCGAGGTAACTAAATTTTATAATGGCAAATACAGCCATAACAAACAAAATAAAACACGTTTCAAAGTCATAATTTCCAATAATTGATTGACTGCAGCACCTCTAGGTTGCAACAGCATCAGGATTCCACCACCCCAAGTCATAGCATCCCAGGCCTAATGTGTGTCAACCTCTCAAATCCCTCTTAAGAGTGGGATAAAGGAGCCCACAGTTCAATTTTTTAGAAACAGGCTAACCAAATTGTGTGCTTCCCTATAGCCTATCTGAAATTGAAAGAATGGCAAACTCAATGTATACCCTTCTAGGACCCTAAAAAGGCACCTTAAGGATGTGTTTGGTACTTGATACATCACACAAATATAAAGACAGAAACATACAAAAAAATGCAATTGGAGCTGGAAACATGTATACACCACAGTAAATTCTCTGTACATTTTGTCCTTCTAAAAAGTGAAGCTAAGGGGACACAAATTTTGTGGCGGTGACCCAATTACTAACAACACTCTAATAATCCACTTTAATTTTAGTCAATTTCATCAACACACACACACGCATAATGATTCACAGATTTTTCACTAAATTCAAATCCCAGAGGGTATATATATATATATATAGACAGGTCATTTTGATTAATTAATTTATTCAACAGACATAAGAAAAAAGAAAAGGAAAAAAAAAAAGCTTGAAAAATTAAATGAAGTGATTACCCTGCTCGGCCGATTCCATTCTTCCCTGGAAACCTAACCAAAAACTATTCAAGCAAAACAAAAAAAAAAGTTGCTTCAGCGTGACATATAAAAACACACATGTAAATGGAAAATACGTAGTGAAATTGCGATGAATTTGAGCGAAAGAGGAATTACTTACGATACGAGCAGAGAGAATAACGAACTCGAGAGAGAGAGAGAGAGAGAGAGAGAGATTCAATTATTATAAATGATTAAGTTTTGTGTTTGGATTTGGAGGGTTTTTGTTATTGTGTGCATTCAATGCCTCTTTCTCTTCCTCTTTGAAGCGCGCGGAACATAAATAGTGAAAATAGGTTGCCCTTTTTGTGTTCCCAGTTAACAGTTACAATATTTGCAGCTTTTCTTTTTATGGTAACGAATAACGATAATTCTTTATCATAAAAGAAGGGGTAAGAAATTAAATTTTTATCTTTATAAAGGCTCTAAACAAAATCTCTATCTATCTTTTTGGTAGGGTTAACAAAATCTCTTTTGATTTTGGTTAAAAAATTCGTGTTTTTGGTCATGGGAACACTGTATTTAAAATAAAAAAAAAGCCTATATCACCTTGGCTGGGTTGGACCCTGACCACAATCATTTGACCTTCTTGAGGATTTGATATGGCGAGTTGTTAACTTATATTTTTTTGAATTATATTTTTAAGTGTTTTAATTTTTATTATTAAAATTTTACTAAACATACTAAAAAATAAAAAATATATATTTTTTATTAAAAAATTAATTTTTTATCAACTTATATTAATGGTACCCAAATAAGTATTGAGTATAGTGAACCCAAAACAAATCTCCTTCGTTATTAGGTAAAAATATTTTGACCACTTAAATAATTGTTAATATCATGATGAGATTTTGTAAATTGGGATACTTAAATTATCAGAAAGTTGATAATTGATAGTTCAATCAATGTACTTAAAAGACTAAAGAGTATTTGTTGATTAGATGAGATTGTGAATTAATTTAAATAGAAATATAATAAATAAATAATTTAATCTACGAAATACATAAATATTTTGTTAAATTATTGTATTTATATACGTAGATATAATCTAAATATGATATACTCGACACATGTTCAATGCGTATCTCTTTTTATCTAACTATGTCATAATAAAAAAATCAAACACATTTAAATACAAAATGTACTGGCATGTTAACCTTATTCTTTACTTATTTTTTTAAACGAGTTTTAAAAAATAATATTATTATTAATTATTAATACAAGAATGATCTAAAATGATTTATATAATTAAAAATGACATTAAAAACATTGAAAAAGGTGAGTTTATATATTAACATCAATAAAATTTCAACATATGATTAGTATCATATACTTTAGGCCTAATCCACTAATATTATGGGCTGCAAAGGCTCTACCACTAGACTACCAAACTTTGGTGTGAGTCATTCAGA
>NC_029779.3:46738221-46773185 GCF_000817695.3 Arachis duranensis
GAGTCTCTGTTTTTTATAGCTAGTAGTAGGTTTGACTTTTGAGTCATTACTAACAAATTAATTTACCTGTTGATCAAATAAATAATAAGAATAAATCACTAGTTCACTACCATCTAGCATCTATCACAGAAGATAAAACTAACTTTGTGAGTACTAATCAGTGAATCCTATAACGTATCTTAGAGGACCATACATTAGCCCTAACAATTTGTAAAATCTAATTCTACCCATAACTCGCACTAATGTCTCTGTTTATTTGATTAAGAACCAATTTGATCTTTAGACCAAAAAAAAAACCAATTTGATCTTTAGACCAAAAAAAAAACCAATTTGATCTTATAGAAAGAGTAAATACATTTTTTCGACCCTTGACTATTTAGTATGGTTCTGAAAATCGAATCGGACTGGTTGGTTCAACCAAAAAAAAATCCGAATAAAGTCAGAAACCGTCTAGTAAAAAATCGGTGAGAAAATCGGTCGAATCGGCGATTAACCAGTAAACCGATAGAACCGTTCGATTTTTTAGCAGTTTTTGGTTTGGATATTAAACTTCAAAACGGCATCGTTTTGAAGGTAAAAAAAACAAAAGAGAAGCTAAAGTGCTAAACGCACGAACCCTAATCCTAATCTCAGTCTCAACTCTCAACTCTCAACTCTCACACTCTCAAAAGAGACACCATAGCCACCATGGGCAGACCCACCGTCGCATAGCCACCCACGATGGAGCAGCCCCTCTTCACTGTCGCATAGCCACCACCGCCGCCACCACATCCCACAGCCCCTCTTCGCCGTCCCACAGCCCCTCTTCGTCGTCATCGAGTTCCTCTCCTCCATCGTCGTCGCCGAGCTCGCTTCCTCCATCGTCGCCCTTACTCGCCGCCGGTAATATTCTGCCTTCCAACCCTAACTTTCTCAGTCTCTCTTCAACCTTCTTCCTCCAAAGTACAAACACCACCGTCACCTCCAATAAACGCCGGAGCAAAGCATCACCGTCGCGGGTCAAAGGTCACCGTCGCGTCCGGGTCGAAGGTCGCGGTCCCGCGGTGAGTACTCAGTAGTCAGTACTTCAATCTTTTCCTTCTTTCAATTAATTTCGTTTATTTGGTGATAAAACTGTATGAATTAGACAGATTTGAGTTCATGATTCTTGTTCTGTTTTTCAAATCTTTTCCTTCTTCTGAGTTCTTGTTCATGGGTTCTTGTTCTGTTTTTCAATTAATTTTTTTATTTTGTTAATTATTATTGTTTTGTTTTTCAATTTTGTTTATTTTGAATTTTGGTATATAAATTCAATTCTGCTATGTTGGATTTGGCTATATTGAGTTTTGTTTATTTCTGCTCTGTTGAATTTTGGGGTTTAAAATTTAAATTCAATTATGCTCTGTTAATTATGTTGAATGAATGTCGTACGAATTATATGGATTGATATATTTTTTGGATTCTAGATTGCTGTCATTTTGAATTTAGATGGAACAGCCACAAAATGATCATCAACTACAACATAATTCTGTGGGCATCTTCAAGGCAAGAAATTATGGAATTAGCCCTCTTTAGTTGCTTGTTGAGAACCATTGTATTTTGATTGACTTCATTTAGTGATTTTGTTCAGATTCACTTTTCTTTTCAATTTGAATTAATTCTTTTAAAATAATTTTGTTAATTTTTTGTGGTACTTATTAATTTTGTTGATTGTTAATTGTTGATTTAATTGTCTAATTATTTGGATTCTGACTTCTGCATTTGTTTTTTAAACTTTTGATGTCGAATGTAATTGATAATTTTCTGTTTTAAACTTTTGGTGCTGCATGTATTCTTTGCTTCTTGATGTGATTAGAAATTCTGTAAATCTATTCAACAATCAATATTTAGTCCTGTAACTGCATTTAATTTGTGTAAATTTGTGTTTGTAAATTGTAGTTGTTACTAATTAGAAATTTTTATTTTTGAAGATAGAACAACTAGATAGTGATCAAGCATTACATATATTAATTTTTAATAATTTTATTTAATATTTAATTAAACCGGTTGAACTCCAGTTGAATTTCGATCGGACCATTAAACCAATGAACCAGTTGTTTTATCGGTTCATTGACCGATCCGGTTCTTAAAACCTTGCTATTTAGTCAAAAGTCAAAGCATTTTTTCACAAATGAAAAAATTTCCACCAATTTTTAGTTATTTAAATAATTGGTTTAAACAGTTTTGACAAATCAGTATATCACTATTTATAGAGTTTGTTTGAATTAGTTACTTAAATTATTAGAAATCAATTAAAAGATTTTAAATTATAGATAGATGTTTTGTTTTTTAAACAAATGGTCAAAAAAATTTTTTTAAACTTTTTACTAATTGCCTTAGGGTTATACAATAAAGACATTTTGTTATCTAATTGCATATTAAACACATTTTTTATCAGTAGTTTGATACTCATTTAATACTTATGTTTTTCTATGTTTAATTGTATTTTAATAAAAAAAATTTAGATACATTTAAACACACTAAAATATGATCACGTACATGTTCAATTTTATTTTTATTATATGTTCTTAAAATATGACTAAAAAATAATATATCTGAAGCAAAAAAATGTACTTTGGATTTGAGCTAAGATTTAAACACACTTATGTTAGAATACAAAATATAAATTAAAATATAAAATACCACATGTATATATAACTCAAATACACAATAATTAATTTAATAGATAATTGTCTGTTTACATATATAATATTTTTGTTTAGTTGAATATTTTAATGTAACGGTTTACAATGCCATTTTTGTTTAAAAACATCTTAGTAGTTACTTGTTTATGTGAGAAAGAAAAGTATTATTATGATATTAAAAGAGAAAACAAAAATAGCATAAGATAAAAAAAAGGTTTATGTAAAAATTTAAATAAATTAAAAAAATATTTAAAAAAATATTAAAAATATAATTATTTATATTATACTCTTTTATAAGTTTAAAATTTGAAGAGAAATAACATTTTGACAAAAATTAGATGCATATGATGTGAAGTGAGTGTAATTTAAACAAATACATTTTTCATTGTCACAATGAATTTTACTAATATTCAAGAGAGATTAGTGTATTTGTCCCAAATAATAATATTATCAATTTATCAGACAACAAAATATTATGAATACTATATATATGTACGAAAAAAAAAGTGAAAGTATATCCTAAACAGTAACGAAATAATGGAGAATCTCCTCATCATCAAAGTATAGTAGTGTCGTACTTGCTGCGGTTAGGAGTTGGAATGTTCCTTAAAGAAGATACTACCAAGACTATGAAAATCAAATCCATCATTAAATCCATAAATTTAAAAATTTTGAACTTCAATTGACATTTATTTGAAGTTAAAATAAATATAATAAAATAATATATCTATATAAAATATATTTTTTAAAATAAATTATTTTAAAATAACTCTTCAATTTTTAACCGATTTATTAACAATTTTATCTTGAATCAAACTAATTTCTAAGTCAATTTTTAATTCAAGTGATTGAATCGATTGGTTCAGTAACCGAATCATGTATATTATAAAGTTGTGTTTAGTTCTAAGAATATGATATGATAAGACAAGACACTAAGAATAAGACACAAAAAATAATGTTTTATATTTTGTTTGATAAAAAAGTAAAATAAATTATAAAATCTAATTTATTCTTTTTTTATTTAAAAAATTTGAAAAAAATATAATAATAAAATTATATTTTAAAAAATTGATATGAATAATAAAAAAATAAAATAAAAAATAAATTATATCTTTTATTAATACTTTTTGTGTTATTCTGTTAAAATAAATATAAAATATATTAATTTAATATTTTTAAACACAATATTTTATTTATATCTTATTTACCAAATATAATTTTATTTTTTTATGTTTATATTTTTGTATTCCGTACAAGTACAGCCTAAACAACATTACTTCTTGTTGTGTTATGTAGAAACATTATTAACAAACAAATACCAAGTTTTTAGCCAGTGCAATTATCAATATAAGTGCATGCGCTGGCTCTCACTTATTTATATGATACCTCAACACACAACAAACACTTCCACTATATACATATCCGTTGTCACACCATACCTACCTAAATACGTGAATATATACTATACAAAGAATTCAGCATTAGTTTAATCATTTCTTACTTTTACAAGATTTCTAATAATTAATTTTGTATGAGTTGCTAAGACATATGGTCAATTGGTAATAATATAAATAAGTGATCTTCAAATTTAGTGGTGTTGGGGTAAAGTTTTTGTGTGTTTGACAGATAGATAAATAAGTAGACAGGTCATTATTTAATCTCACGTGATTGAAATATAATAAGCTTGTTAGGGTTACAAAGAGCCCAAAATGGGTAAAATCCAAACAATAGATTCACTGAAAAATTATATTAACGTAATTAAAATTTAAATTTAGTTAATACTTGGTAAATTAAGGGTTTGAGCTTAGGGCATTGGGAGTGGAAAAGACTAACCTTTTGGCTTTAGTGTAAAATACTTAGCGTCTTAATTAATTTCAAATTTATTTTTAGAATTCCGCTATGGAGCAATATAGTATTTGTATAATGTGTACAATAAGTTACTTATTTAGTCCAATATGAATTTAAAATAAAAATTACCCACGAAATAATAAATTTAAAAACTCTTTTTCAGTTATTTCACATCAAATTTCAAATTTTCCAATTTCAAATTTAAAAAAAATCCCGTTAGTTATTTCAAAAAAATAAATCCTCCGATACTCTCTTCTTTTTCAACCGGCAACCACCCCACCTTCATTAATAATCATCTAATTTCACCGTCGCTACTTGGCTTGCCTGATGCCACACACCCTTAATAAAAATAACCATCCACTTAAGGATAAAAATAATCGTCCGCATACCTAATGAATTGAACATCTAACATATTTTAATTATATATAACTAAACTCAATCCAATCAAAATAATCATCTACATAAAAATAAAATAACCATCCGCATACCTATTAAAATGAACATCCTAAATTGACCATTAAAATAAAAGAAGATGAATAAACAGAAGAAACTATTATTGTGGTGAAACATGATTTTGAAGGACTAGTCATGACAAAAGCGGCACTATTGTGAAGCATAGGGCTCAAATCATGAAAGAAGCTAACCATGATCCAAAGAAGAAGAGCATGGTGGTATCATCGGTGAGAAGAGATTTGAAGGAATGGGAGAAAGCGAAGGCGCATCGGAGAAGGTGAGGACGGTGTCGGGAAGAAGACACACACCGACTGCGACGGAGGCGCTGGACGTCTGGGTTGCTGCAGTGCCATTAGTTCGACCCACACAATATGTGCGTCCTCCCTTGGCGGTGGCCTGTGCGGCAACGGCGCCAGTCGGAATAGTATCAACGCGATTTCCGATGGTGGCTGGTGACGGTGGCGTTAGTGTACCAGCGAGACTCCATGAAAAATGCATAGAACGCTGGCAAACCGTATTGAGAGAGAAGTGAGAGAGGAAGGTAGTTTATTTGTTTCCAAAACCGACGGTAATCCTAATATTTAATTTAAATTTCAAATTGAAAACTATTCAAAATTAATTAGTTGTCTATAATCTAAAATTAATTTAATTGCCTATCAAATATTTTAAATTTTAAATTAATCCCATTGTATGCATTGTACAATACCTCTATTGTCTCCTCATACTTTCCCTTATTTTTATTATTCATATTTAATTTATAAAAAGGTAGATTAATAGGTATATCAATCTCGCTATGTTACCAATAGTATTTTTGCCAACTTCTGCCAACTCTTATTTATAACTGTGTTTAATGGAAGTGTAAATGTGTCTAATAAAAATGTCTTTTTATGGCTGTGTTTAATAGAAGTGTCTTTATAGATATATTTTTTGAATGTGTCTCTTCATATATGTATTTAAAATATAATAATTAATTATTGTTGATAATAAGTTAGCAGATAATATGTTGGTACCTATATTTTTCCTAGGTATATTAATATCTATTAAAGCACTAGTAACTTATAACTTGCATTTTCAAGATTTGGGGTTTTATGTGCTTATTTGAAAATCATTAAATCAATAAAAAAATTATATTTTTTAATGAAAAAAAGATTTTTTATTTATTTCCTTTTATTTCCTTTTTTTATTTCAAAAGAAATATTTTTTACATAATAAATAAATAAAAAATAATTTTTTATCTTATTTTATCTAAAAAAATTAATAAATAAATTTTTTTACATAAAATATTTAAATATAAAATTATTTTTATTTTTATAAAAATCTTTTTAAAAATAGTGTCCAAACAAACTCCATCTATTTTAATGTTTGTAAATGGATTATTATGTTACTTAATAATAATTCATGGGATGGAGGTGTCTTTTCTGCATTTCACAGCGTACTTTCTTTTATCTAAACTCTAACCTTTTAAGAAAAAAAAATTAATAACTTGCATTTAAAACTGCAATATGCTGCGATAATTAATAAGATATGATAGATTGGGCCAAAAAGAAATGATAGAATTCAAGTTGCATCATAAACTGCCATTCATATTTCTAATATAATTGTACTTTTCATACGGTTCTTTTTACCTAGATACTTTAACTCTGTGATATAATAAATATAATTAAGTAAACCATACCATATCTTTAAAAGGTAAATTTTAATATGAGCATTGTTTATGGACATTTTTCAAAAGTGAACAGAAAAAGGACACAGTAGCTTGAATTTGATGTACACTAGAACATGAATAATGAACCATGTCGCTTCTAATTATCTCTCAAACTTTCAAGCCATATAATGATTAGCTTATGCTGAAGATACGGAGAATGATTGAAAAATTAAACACAAAAATAATCATTGCTTAACAATATTCTCTGCCACTAAAGTCTAATTTGATTTCTTTAAGCTGAACTGAATAAATCTCTTAAGAAGTTTCATATATGAAAAAAATATAAGTAGAATTTTAAATATTTTTGGAACATAAGTATTTTAATAGTTTTAATGGTTGATTTTAATTATAAAAAATATATATACTACTAGAAATATCTAATAGGAAGATACCATGAACAAGAAATAGTAGTAAATCTTTATAATAATCGTGATAACAATCCGTAACATCTTGCATTTTCGTAGCCAAATTTTAAGAAACTTTTGGATGTTTTTGTTTATCCGTGGCCAACTTGAGATGAACATTTTCAGTTATCATCACAGACTCAATGATCACCGTAGCAAAATCGAACGATGTCCAACTCTCACTTAATTTAATATTTTCTTTCAGTCCTTTTAAAATATTTTTATGCTATTTATATTTTTTTCAAATTTAAACTTTAACCTCAGATAAAAATCAATTATTAAAATTATTGAAACACCATCATTTTGAAAATTTTTTAAAAATATAAATGACAGCAAAAAGTACCTTAATTTCTTTTTTTTTTCTCCTGAAATTACAGCTATTTTTTATTAAATATATGAAAAAAAATGTATTTTCTTCTATATGATTGGATAAATTAAAGTTAACTGGGAACAAATTAAATCAGATGTATGTAGAATGGAACACTTCCAATTAAGAAGAAGACACAAAGTTTCTGGCATATATAGTATTATTAATTTCTCATCAGGTATCCCTCTGCACAATAAAATACAGAGTGGCCTCAATTTCCTAGTAAGTACCATATATTATATCCCTAATATATGGTAATAATTAAGCACCTAAAAGAAAGTAACAAACAAAAAAGAAGCTAGACCCACATGTAAAATTAGAGCATGTTTAGAATTAACAAGAGTGAAAATTATACAAAGCATGAGGAAGGCGATGATTATGGTGGCTATGATGGTTATGGTGACTAGCAGCACCATGATGATTAGATTCTTTCTCGATTCGCCACCGTAGATGAAGGAAGTCGTCGATGGAACACGGTAGCTTGAGTGGACCATCGGTATGATAGCCATAAACCTCATAAGCTTTGTCTAGAAGTCTCTTAAATAGTGGATGGTAAAGGTATGAAATAGGTATGACAAATCTTTGAGGTGTTGAACCTTCTTCACTACTTTCATCTTCTAATCCAACTTGAACCGCAAGCCAACCCTTCTTCACTTTCATCTTCTTATTGTGATCCTCTTGCATGATTAATGGGTGTGTGGTGTTTTGGTGAATGAAGTGAGAGTTGAGAAAGCATAGGAGAGGACCTTAATATATATAGCATAATTTGGATTCAATAGTAGCTAGCTAGGGACACATATATTGGTGAATATAAGATATAGATACAAATTCTTTTATATTTCATATTTAAATTTAAAATATATTATTTGGTTGATTCAATAGTTGGCCGTTGAAAAAGAAAGATATATAATTTTAAGTCTTGTAAACGGGGAAAAAAGCTTACTATTTTCAAATTTATTTGACCATTAGCTTTTTGTATAGTAGTGAACATTTAAATAAAAATTTCGTGTATTAAAATAGATATTTTATTTTTGGTTCAAAATTAAATGGTGGAAACTCACCTGCAGTCGACTGCAGGTGAAGTTGTTTCTGGATCGTTAGACACGTGTTACTGTATGGTTTAAAAAAATCGATTTATTTTATACAAATGGTTTATTTAAAAAAATCGATTTGAATAAATCAAATAACTACTTTTAAAATAATTTAAATTCTTTCTGCGTGTTATTCCTAAATTCCTAACAGATGAATTTGATATGTTCTTTTTCTTCATTCATATTAACCAATTTTTTTTAATTTATCTGAAACTTTTTTTTATTTAATTTTTGTTAAATATATGTATACAAATTGTTTGAAAAAGTAAAATTTAGTATTCTGAAAAAAAGAAACAAAATTCACGATTTTTTTATAGAAATGGCATAAATGATATCATCTGTCTTTTTTTTGTTTTGTAAAAATATGTTCAATTACAAATTTATCGTTAAATTAAATTTTATGGTAATCAATCAATTAACTTTTATTTTACTAATAAACTATTTTCATGCAAATTATTGTTAATTTTTTAATATTATTCTATAAATAAATTATTTTTTTAAGATAATAAGACTATAATTTACTTGTCTAGAAATTATGATTTCACTGTCATACACGTTTTTGTGTTTTTACTTATCAACTAGAATTTATTTTCAATAAAACAAAAGTATCTAATCAAAATATTAATTTGGTCTCCTTAAATAATTGAACATAATATTATTAATTTTGTCTACAACAAAAATTTTTAATAAATTTTTTAAAATAAAATTGATTCAAAAATAGAGAAAAAAAAAGAACAACTAATGAAAATATTTATTTTGACATTGCTATCAAGAATAGGATAGCCATAGAAAAAATTCAACCAAATAAAAAGGACCTAACTCATACAATTAAACTACCATCATATCATCACAATAAACTATAACATCACCAACTAAAGAGACATATAACAAATATGAAAGAGATCATGCCAAAATTTTAACAATGTTCATGCTATCAACTAGTCTACGTTATACCATAATACATTTTTGTCTTCCATCACATGAAATTACCATGAATTATCTTGGCATTTATGATCCTGAACATCAAAATGGTGTGATGACATAAATATGTACGTATTTATTAAATCATTTTCATCATTCACAGAGGAATGAATAAAAACATAAATTAAGAAATACATTTGAAATAATAAATTTGATTAAGAAATATAAATAAAAGGAACATACCTAATTGAAAGTTTCATATTAGTTCTGAAAAAGGGATTGAAAGAGAACGAATTTTACGTGCGAAACGAAGAAGAAGGGAATAAAAGTAACTGCTTGGTCCAATTCAAACTGATTTTTTTTAAATAAACCATTTATATAAAATAAACCGATTTTTTTTAAACCATATAGTAAGACGTATCAGCCATCCAAAAACAACTTCACCTGCAGTCGACTGCAGGTCTGCCAAATTAAATATATGTTTCTTAGCTTTAATTGAAAATCTTCCTGTATTCGTGTAAAAAATTTTCTTTTTGAATTTTAAAACTCAAACCCAAAAGTAATTTGAGTTAATTAAATTAGTATTAGTTTGGATTGGTTCTTTTGAGTTAACAAAAAATTATTTTTTTTTAAATAAAATACTTTTATTCAATTTAAAATTTATTTAGATACGTCTTTTAAAAAAATATCTTTATTAGAAAAATATTTTTTTAGAAGTTAATAATACCTTGTTTAAAAAAAAAGTAAAAACAAAAGACGTTTTTAAATAATAAAAAAAATTATGTACTTTTTAAAAAATCTATCCAAATCTGATTATGGAGGATAAAAGATTTTTTTTAAATAATAAAAAAATTATGTACTTTTTTTTAAAAATCAATCCAAACTTATCCCTAGTAATTTACCTTTTTTTTGTAATTTAGGATATTTTTTAATTTAATTTTAATATATTATTAGTATAAAATAATTTAAAAATAACTATTTTTATTATTGATGGTATAAATGCCTGATGGTTATAAAAAAAACGAATGTGATTAAAATATTTTATACTATTAATATATTAAAATTAAATTTTATTTTTTTAAAAAATAGATATTCGAGTAGAGTAATAATTAATAATAAGATTATTTTGGAGGATAATTTTTTTTTTCTTTTGGATTCTAGAACTCAATAAACTCATCAATATGATTAAGTTGAATTAATCCGTCATCTTATCTTTTTGGTGGTTTATTAGGATCCTTTCATGCACAAGATCACACTCAAACCCTAATTAATTACTTAGAGAGCTTATTAACTAGATTGCACCAATGCCCATCATTATTATTTGACCTATATGCATGCCCAATGTGTATGGAACAATTTTTTCAAAACACATGATTTACATTTTGGTTGATAAAGTAATATTAAGAAATTATATACGAATAAAATAATATATTAATTTGTATGTAGTTTGTACGAATTACGGAATCAAATATAGGGATGGACCAATGTTGATGATATGATATAATGGTGGTGGGTAAGTGGGGTGTGGACAATTACGTGTGGTTGTGTTTTCATTTTGTGGTGTCCCTTTTTAGAGTGGGAGGGTAATATCCAATGAAGAAGCCAACCTTCTAAGGTCAATAAATAAATAAAAAAAATTAAAAAAATACAAATACAAATACAACTCTTGGAGAGAGATGGGGACATAAACACATTCTGAGGTTTTGAACATCAAAACGAATCAATAAAGTTAAATATTTAATCAATAAAATTAAATTAAATATATTAAATAATATATTTATGTATAAAATATATCTTTTAAAAAAATATTTTATTATTTAAAATCGGTCAATTATTAAAAGAAATCAAACTATTTTGATTAATTTATCAAATCTTCTAATTTTTATAGGTTAATTTATAACGTTTTATATTTTAAATCAAACCGATTTAATAATCAATCTGATTGAATCGAATCAATTTGATTCGGTTTTCAAATTTACGATGCAAACACCAACGACATGAATCATGATTGTAATGTAAAAAAAGAAAAAGGTAAACTTTTGAATAAGATAAATATTAAACGACAAAGTTAATTTTAGGGTAAAACGTGCATATAAAGCAAAGTTATACCAAAATTTCACAAATCAGTTAAATCGAAAATTGATAGATGAATCAACCATAAAC
This sequence comes from Arachis duranensis, assembly GCF_000817695.3. Taxonomy (NCBI): domain Eukaryota; kingdom Viridiplantae; phylum Streptophyta; class Magnoliopsida; order Fabales; family Fabaceae; genus Arachis; species Arachis duranensis. Next base: position 46,749,837 of record NC_029779.3, read on the forward strand.
ACATTTTTATATAGTTCGAATTAGGGAAATTCGAATTAAACATTTAGATTTATTCGAATCACACCGATTCGAATTACACAGACGCACACTTACACACGCATACTAAGACATTAATTCGAATTGGATAGCTTCGAACTACTAATATTTTGGTGTCCATAGTAATTCGAAACAGGTGTTTCGAATTACTCATATTTTGTATATAAAAAGAATTCAAATTAACTTCATTCGAATTACAATCAACTTCATTCGAATTACAAGTATTACTATGCATTAGCTATTACTTTTATAGCATCCCTAATATTTTTTAAGTCATTTTTTAAAATTATTTTACATGAAAAAAAATCTTTTTGTAGTATAATTTAAATAAATTTATTAAAAACTATATTTACTCAAATTTCAAATATAATAATACTCTTTTACATAATTAATAATTAAAAAATTAAAAAAATTATTTTATTTCATGCGAAGCCATTTAAAATAAATTGCTTAAAAGATGTTATGAATACTGTAAAAATTTGTAATGTCCCGTGACTTAGGTAAGTAAAAATATATTTTTTAATTTTTAAATTATTATAAACTATGCAGAGTATTTTATTTAAAATTTGGGTACATGCACATATTTACTTAAGTCACTAGGACATTACAAATTTTGATAGTACTTCTAACATCTTTTAATCAATTTTTTAAAATTATTTTGTATAGAATAAAATATTTTTTGTAATATAATTTAAATAAATTTATTAAAAAATTAATAATTTAGAAATAAAACAAAATATATTTTATTCCATGCATTAAAAAAACTAACAAAATATTTAATGACGAGACTTTTTCAAAATATTGATAACCTATCAATTCGAATTCTATACAATACTTTTCAACCCATTCTTGATAGCTCATGAATATTTTGAAAAAGTCTCATAAATAGTTTGTTAGCTCATTTTTTTCTTTTTAAACGGTTTTGTATGGAATAAAATAATTCTTTTAAATTTTTAAATTATTATTGATTATGTAGAATATTTTATTTAAAATTTGAGTACATGAATATTTACATTTAAATTTAATATTTTTTTAATTACTTTGGTCTTTGTTAGTTCAAGCCAACGATAAGCCTATGTGTAATATTATCATGTTCTTGTTATATTTCAGTATTTTATGTGTAATTTTTTTAATTTTTAAATTATTAATTATGTAAAAGAGTATTATTATATTTGAAATTTGAGTAAATATAATTTTTAATAAATTTTTTAATAAATTTATTTAACTTATACCATAAAAAAGATTTTATTCCATGCAAAATAATTTTAAAAAATGATTTAAAAAATATTAGGGATGCTATAAAAATTTGTAATAGCTTATGCATAGTAATACTTGTAATGGAATGAGGTTGGTTCGAACTCCTTTTACAGGCAAAACATGAGTAATTCGAAACACCTTATTTTAAATTACTATGGGCACCAAAACATGAGTAGTTCGAAGCTATCCAATTCGAATTAGTGTCTTAGTAATTAGTGTGATTCGAATTACTGTGCATGTTTAATTCGAATTTCTCTAATTCGAACTACATGAAAATATGCTTTTGGTTGATTCATAAATCGATTTTTAATTTGGCTGATTTGTGAAATTTTGGTATGGCTTTAGCTTATATGCGCGTTTTACCCTTAATTTTAGGGTAAAATGCATATATAAATAATTGGATGTCAATATTACATATATCTAAAAAACAAAAAATGTTACAAAGATCTACTAAGTGAACTTTTTTATGTAATTCGAATGAGACCCATTCGAATTATAAAATTCAATACTAATTCGAAGCAGTACAGTTTGAATTACTAGAGAAATTGTAAATTGAAAGGAGCAATTCGAATTATGCATAGACGAAATGTACTACTAATTCGAATGAGGCTAAATCAAAATATGCATGCATGTGAATATCTCACTAATTCAAATTGCACTAACTCAAATTACACCCAAATTTGAGCACATGGTAATTCAAAACAATGTGCTTCGATTTGCCCATGGTATACTAATTCCAAGTGGGCTAATTCGAATTACCACCAAGGAGCAGCCCAAGGTAATTCGAATCGGTCTCATTTAAATTACCAATGAATACCCTATAAATATAGTTCGAGTTCAGCTCATTCAAACTACAAATTCAAACCCCTTCTCCACTAAATCTTAGAGAAAACACCATTTTGAAACTGCAACGAAGTGTTCAACATTTGAATACTCTGCTGATAGGGGATAATTCAGACCGACTTTATATAGCTGGTGTCATCAATAAAGAGGTTAGTGAGCATATTTTTTTCAAAAATATTTCATGTGTTATTTTTTTTTTTATTATAATGCTGGTCATTATTTAGAGTTATTAAGTTAGATAGAGTTATTGTATTAGTGATTTATTAGTTTATAGAGATTCGACGAAAGAATTTTTAATTTGGGTAGTGATTACAAATAAGTAGAAGAGTTTGAACAGTAAAAATAGTGGGGAGTGCAACTTATTTAAAGTCAATTTTTTGCGTTAACATTAAACTTAGTCATTAAAGTAAATTTTTTTGTTAACATTATACTATTTTTTATTAAACCTAGCTTGATGCTTATATGATGTATTTGAATGAGTAACATTAATTGGTTGCGTACAAGTTGTATTATTTGGATTAAGATATGCATTAGTTGATGATGTTGTATAAATATATTTTGAGTTGAGAGATAACCTGATACATTCTTTATGCAGCTCCATCGATGTATCACGAGCATGCGACGACAGCAGGATATGCGTCTGGACGAGAGGATCGTTCCGTACTTGTAGATGGCCAATTTATACCATCTTGCGAGGCTGAACGAGAGTTGGTTTAGGTTGGATGAGCTGCTGATTAGTGCATTCATGGAGTGATGGCATCCGGAGATGCACATGTTTCATATGTTGTTCGGGGAGTGCACGATTACACTGCAGAACGTGGCATACCAGTTAGGGCTGCCGATCGATGCACATTATGTTAGTGGTTTCCTGATAGATTTTCAGACGTATATCGAGGGTGGTCGCCCAGCTTGGGCGTGGTTCGAGGAGCTGCTGGTTGTATTGCCTCCTGTGAACTGCATCCAAAAGTTTGCAGTGAAATGCCTTTGGTTCTAGGAGACATTCGGAGAGCTTCCTAATGGTGCCAATGAGCCCACTATTAGGAGGTATGCCTGGGCCTATATCATGATGTTGTTAAGGACTCAACTATTTGGTGATAAGTCCGGTACTTGCATTCACATTAGGTGGCTGCCATACGTAGTCAAGCTTAAGGATATGGGTGGGTACGACTGGGGGTTAGCTGCTTTCTAATGGTTATGGTGGTGCATGTGCCCCGTAGTGAACAGACACGTGGTGAAGTTAGCCGGATCTTTACAGCTGCTTCAGTCATGGATCTTCTGGCGGTTTCTTAGATTCAGACTCGCTGGATATGATACGTTCGACTGGCCTTTGGCCTCGAGGTACAATTATATTCAAATGCTTTATTTGTCACAATTATTAGGTTTTAGCTTCATTATATTCTATTTTATTATCATATTCACAATTTTTCTATTCTATTATTTGGTGTTAGCTTCATTTAGTGATAACTTGGGTTTGGTTGCAGGTGTTGAGTTCACAACCCTACAGCGAGCGAGAAGGGACCTCAAGTTGCGAGTTGGAGGCTCAGGATAGATCTCTCTTATAGGCTAGGGATGTAAGTATTTCAACCAATCCTTATAGTTAAAATTTCTCTTAGATTAGTAACACTGTATACTTAATGATGACGTTTCATAACTATTTCTATTCACTATTTCTATGCAGTAGGTGGTAGCCAACCTCCGTTGGGAGCCTCAAGTGCCGCCTTGATACCATTGTGCCGATCTGATATCACCGGAATACCTGGCTACAGAGTCACGTGCTGGCGGAGGTGGGATAGAAAAAACAACCATGACTTAGCATTCTCACCCTCCACGAGTGCAAATGCAATAGGCAGGATGTTGGAGTTCTCATCTTGTACAATCGCAACAAGCAACGTACCCCGTATTTGCCGTACAGGTGGGTCCTGTCGGTACTGACCAACGGCTTGCAATGCCAGAATGCCTCAATACACGGTGGGAATGTCCAAAAAAGTCGGTGAAAATAGGCTTGCGACTGGTCCACCTGCCCACCCACTCGCACAGGACTCGTCCTCAACATTGCGACACTACTAGGCATCGTCATTTGCACACCCAATACCCATCGCAGCAACTCATTGTATGACTCATCCCAATCTCCGTAAATCTGTGCCACGACCTTCTGCTTAGCCAACTAAACCCTCCTATAAGTCGGCCTAAACCCGAAATGTGCCTCTGTCGCACTTAGCAGTACCTTGATACCCACGGTTGCATCAACTCTAACCATCAGTAGTACCTTGATAATCAAGACTCCTGTGATCGCTCGACATCGATGTGGCCAGATAAGTATGAGGTCCATTGTACCGTTTTACCTTCCAAATACCTTTACGCTAGCGGAGACTGATCCTAATCAACCATGTGCACCCGTTGCCAAATTCATTACACTTCCCAAGGTACTTGCGATAATCGGACTCCACCACTTTGTACTGTATCCTGAGTTGGATGCTATAGGTCTTCACGCTTAACACGGTCTCATCTTTGTCTTCAATAGGTTTTCCAGGAACCCCCTCCTGTCTCATGGCATCCAAGTCCAAAGATGAAAAGTGCGGGAGGTACTGCTGAGTCCCTGAGCTGGATGCTGTGCCAGCCCCAGCTGGATTACTCGCTGCTATGTCATCATTGCTATCATCGGAAATGATGTATGGCTCCACATCATTAATGTCATCATCATCCGTCAATGCATCATCTATACCATCAAGTGTCCCTTGCTATAATGAAACCGATGCCGTATCAATAATACCAACTTCTCTGTCACCACTGCAATTAAGATCAGCTGTGAATGATGGGGAGGCAACCATCATTGCCTGAGGTGCAATCACAGGCACGGTTAAAGATGCACCAACAGGCCTCAAATTAGAACAGGCTACCGTTGCTGGAGTTTGGATATTCTGGTTTGAACCACCTGAGTTAGAGACCACATCCACAAGCTTTGTCAATAGCTCAGGTGTCTTGACCTCGGGAAACTGCCGACGACAATGGAACAGAACCTCCAAATCCTCGTCACTTCCTATGACAAACAAATCGTATTTCACATCATCTCGCAGAACTGAAATCAGAATGTGATATAATAACTTCTCAACCCATTTCACGCCTTCCAACCCCAGTTTTTGGATTATAGAATTCAAGAACATAGGGAAGCTCGTTGTAGGTTTCAGAAAAATACTGAAGGGATCCTTGTCATTAAACTTAATACCAAAACGTGTTTTTTTCTTAATCGACCTTCTATAGTGAACCAACACTAAAAAACTCTCCTCACTAGCCATTGTGCTTCACTCTCATGAGAGGAATTCATGTTCACATCATATTTACATACGTTGGGGCCTAAGTAATTCGAATTTACCTAATTCGAATTACATGTTCTTTGTAATTTGAATTAGCCAGGTTTGAATTATATATGTAAATTGAAACATGTTATTTTGAATTACTAGAGACATTTTTGCATGCATAAATCGAATCAATGTGATTCGAATTACCCTAAAATTCTATGCATTCATAATTTGAATTAGACCAATTCAATTTATGTGGATCACTTGTAATTCGAATTTGACTGATTCGAATTACTCTTGGATTGTGTAATTCAAATCAGGCTCTATCGATTTATATAAAAATGTGCTTCTGGTAGATCTTTGTAACGTTTTTTATTTTGGTAGATATGTGTAATATTTGCCTCCACTTGGTTTATATATGTATTTTGCCCTTAATTTTATTCGTGTGCTGTAACTATGAGAAATAATTATGAAGATGCAAGGTACTTGATCACGAACTATAAAAGAAATTTTGGTGCGCTAACTTTCATTGGATTTATCGGCGGGTAAATACGACAGTAATCTTGTTTAGTGAAATGTTATATTTTGGACACACGAAAAATATAATCCGATGGTAATTGTGTCCTTAATCAAAGCACGAACCGTCGTCTCTCCCATTTATAATTTCTCCCTTCTCTCTCTTCATCACCACCATCTCTCTCATCATCGCCTCCACTTCTGTTCTCTGCCCCCTCACGTCGCTGCTGCTATCGCCGCTCTACCGTTCTTGGCGAGCCAAAACCTCCGTCGCTGGCCGCACTCAACGCTTCACATGGATTTGGGGAAGCAGAACCTCCACTGCGAGCCACCACCTCCTCCACCGCTCCACTGCCCTCCCCACCGAGGTACACTCTGGCGGGCCACCTCCACCTCTAACATTACTCCACTTTTTTTGCTCTGAGGTTAGTTTTGGGATTTTGTCAATTTTTCTATTAATCTTCTATGTTTTAAAGTCATTAGGATTTAATTAGATTTTAATTTTTCGTTAGTAATTTGATTTAGTTAAACCATTTTTTGTTGTTACGTTGATTTAGAGTAAAATTAAAATTTTTTATTAGAATTTCTCTTGGTTCATAGGTAATTAAGCATGCTATTGTGATTCTTGGATTTGTAATTTGAATTTGTTTATAATTCATTGACTGATATTTTATTGAACACTGTAATATAATGTTGAATTTTGTGACTTGATGTTGAAAGAATACTTGTGAGTGCTATTTTGTGTTGCTTATGGTTTTTCACGTCAAGTGTTCAATGTTATGAATTTTCTGCGTTAGTGTTGTTATAACATAGAATGACTTATATACTTTGGCGTAATAATACCAGCGAGGTTTATCTCATCCAATTTCTTCCGAGAATAAATCCGATAGTAATTTAGATATTTGTTATGCTTTGAGTTTGGATTATTTTAAAACTTTTAGGCTTAGAGGGTCTTAGTTATTTTTCTCTTCTGCTTATTTTTTGGGATCTTTGACTCCCGTTGTCCATAAAAACAAATATCATTTTAAAAATAATACTTAATAGAAGTTTTAATTTTAAATTAATTCATTTATTGTACAGATCAAAAGTGATACTTAAAATTGATCCCATTGGAATTTCTCTTAATTACAACTAAAAAGACTAAAAATAATGGTATTGTGAATTAAGTAAGACAATAAATATCTATAAATTATATCAAAGATAATTATACTTAAGCATGATTATTCATAATGTGAATATTGAAGAGTATTTACAAATCTGATTAATTAATATTATTAATATTAATAAAACGGTTACTAACTGTTTAATATCATTTGACTGAAGGGACATAATTTTTTAAGAATTGTGTATGTTTAAAATAGTGTCTATTGACTAAAGGGATACACCTTTTTAAGAATTGTGTATGTTCAAGATATTGTATCTATTGGCAATAGAAAAGATACAATCATTTGTGTACGTAACTAATTATAATTGCTTCGTGCAATATGTATAAATAAGTCCTTGTCCACTATTTCAGAAATACAAGTTCTAAGTGTACATTTTACTCAACTATTAAGAGATTTTCTTTATTCAGGAGTGTTGAGAATTTTTTACTATTGCTAATTAAGAAATTCTTAGGTTTTATTGTATCCTTGGAGAGTATTGTCATCAACCCTATAGCAATTAAGTGTGGGAACAAATATCTCTCTAAAGAAAGTGATCTAATCGTACCTTAAAACCAAAATACAATTAAAGTTTTATCATCTTTCCATCTTCATATACCCAACAAATATTTGTAGATGGATACGTAACTCAATAATATTAGATTGGATAAACTTTAATACTATATTAATTAGATTTAAAATTAAGTAGATCCGATGCAAGAGCATATATCTTTACGTTTGTGTCGTTAATCAAAGTAGTCTAGTTTAGCATATATTATTATATTGTGTTATGAGTTAGTCCCACATTGTCTAAGTCATAAAGGTTCTCCCTACTAGTATAATATACATATGTACCCCTTTTGTTTACAAAGTTGAGTTGATTGAGTTATAAATAAACTGTGTGTTTATTTTTCTCTAGGCTATTTGAGAGTAAGAGGTGCATCATTGGCTTAGTCAATCAAGGTAGATTCTAGGCTATTTTTATCATAGTGAAATTTTTATCCTCGTCAAGATTGGTGACTCAAACGACGTCTCAGTGTTAGTTTGATAGCAGAGCAAGGTCGGTCATTGCCTTGTTCCAGTGAAACTTTTTATTTCGTTTGTGGGTACGGGTCTTTAGTGCGGTGCTCTCGCTATTGGTATGAGTCATCGTCAGTGCAGATTATCTGCTGCGAAATTCTGGGTAATATCGTTCTTTTCATTTCTTTTAGTGCCTTTACCGTTGGTGATTTATTTTAGTGTATTCCCATCATTATCATCATTGGTGCATTCCCATTATCATTGTGCATCATCATCATAACATCGGCACCCAAGCATCAACCACATTGCATAATAGTAAAAGATGACTCCAAAGCGTAGAACTACTCAAGAGATTGAAATAGAAGAGTTATGCCATCAAGTTAAGGAGTTGTAAGAGCAACTTGTAAAATATGAAGCTGCTCAAAATAATCATGGCAACCAGAGTAATGGCAATTCTTCTAGTGAAAAGGATAATGCAAATCCATTTTTTTATTCTTCTTTGTCTGAAGATTTGTCCACACAAAGAGCACGACACAACACGACTCACAAAGCTAGAGACTTAGGAATAAAAATTGATATTCCTGAGTTTGAAGGGAGACTCCAACCTGATGATTTCATCGACTGACTTTACACAGTGTTCGAGTTAAAAGACATTCCGAACAACAAGCGCATGAAGCTTGTAGCAATCAAATTGAAGAAGCATGCGACAATATGGTGGGAGAACCTCAAGCGTCAATGAGAAAAAGAAGGAAGAAGAAAGATCAAGACATGGGATAAAATACGTCGTGAGCTCAAGCGAAGTTCCTTTCTGAACATTATAGGCAAGATATACACCTTTATCAAATTTTACAATTTAAGGCAAAAGGCATATCTGTAGAAGAACATATAATGGACTTCGAAGAGTTACTTATGAAGTGTGACATTCAAGATCCTGAAAAATAAACAATAATTGTTCGTTATCTTGGAGGACTGAACACAAAAATTTCTGATATTGTTTAGCTGCAACCATATTGGACCTTGGATGATGTCATTAGGCTGTCATTAAATATTGAAAAGCAAAGAATACAAATGAGTAACACTCAGTCGTCGAAGGACAAAGAAGTCATCCTTGATATTCAACAAGAAATAAAGACAAGATCTTTTAAAAGCAACAAGGAGCGTGAATCATCCGATAAGAAATGCTTCAAATGTCAAAGTTTGGGCATATTGTTGATGATTATCCAAACAGAAAGGTTATCACTCTTGATGAGGAAAAGGTTAATGAAGAATCAATTCAAGAGCAAGAGAATGGAGGTGGGGTTGCCTATGCTATTGAAGAAGTTCTAGCCGATTGTGGAGAAGTTTTAGTAATTTGTTAAAACTTGAATATCGCAATGATAACAGAAGATGAGAGTTGGCAACGCCATAGTATCTTTCACACAAGATGTACTATTGAAGAGAAGGTTTATAAGGTCATCATAGGTAGTGAAAATTATGAGAATGTTGTTTTCAAATTATATAGTAGACAAACTGAAGTTTCCAACCGAGTTACATCCTCATCTTTACAAGTTGCATTGGTTAAAAAAAGAGAATGAAGTTAAAGTAATAAACCAATGTTGTGTCCAATTTTCTATGAAAAGTAAATATAGAGTTAAAATGTGGTGTGATATCATCCCAATAGACGTGTATCACTTATTGTTAGGACGTCCTTGGCAATATAATCGTCGAGCTATTCATGATGGTTTCTAAATACATATGAGAAAGTCTAGGAGGCCGGAGACTTTTATTAAAATCTAGCCAGCACTTAATTAGCAAAAAAAAAATGAGTAATCCCACACCATTAGATGTAATCTCACACCATTAAAAACACTAATGATTGCTACAAATCACAAAATCTGCTGGCCCCCTAATACTTCTCAATATATATTCTTTTATCAAAGATGGCAAGAAGATCGTATTAACTCCGTTACAATACATAGATGGTCAAAAGAATCAAGTGGAGCTATGCCTTTTCACATCTTTCAAGACCAAATGCACTCACCAATAGAATCTTTTGCCAATACAAGATAAACTTTACGTTTGTGTCGTTAATTAAAGTAGTCTAGTTTAACATATATTATTATATTGTGTTATGAGTTAGTCTTACATTGTATAAATCATGAAAATTCTCCTTCTTCTACTAGTATAAATATACATATATACTCCTTTTACTTACTAAGTTGAGTTAATTGAGTTATATATTAGATAAATTATGTGCTTATTTTTTTTAGACTCTTTGAGAGTAAAAAGAACATCTTTATCTTAGCCAACTAAAGTGAATTCTTGGCTATTTTTACCATAATGAAGTTAATTTCACTAAAATTGATGACTCAAATGATGTATTGGGATCAAAACTTATTTTAATTCTAAAAATTAAATTATAAAATAAAAATTATTTTATATTTATAAATTATATATTTAAAGATTTTATTTTTAAAAATATCATAATTATAATAGTTAAATGTATCCTTAAAAAAAGTCAGACTCTTTCAAAACACATCACATTCTTTCAATACATTATTCTATCGAAGTGTTGTTGGTAAATTAAAAATATTTGATAACAAAACAAATTTAGATCAATCAGATAATAAATATTAAATAAGATAAATTTTATTTTTTCTTAATTTTTTAGTATTATCGTTAATAAATATAATAATATTTGATAATACAAATAAATAACCACAACAATGATCTAAATATCCTACGAAAACAGGTACCTAGTAATAAACTAAACCATAAACCGAGTTAGTTGATGCTGTAACTAGAATCTACTATAAAATCTTTTTGTGGTTGTAGTAGTACTATATGCAGTACTATCTATGTACTAATACCTTTTCATTTTTTTTATTCGGATTGAATTGTTTATTTTATCATATCACATTACATATATGACATTACATATATGGTGAATTGGTCTTACGTTAATGGCTATATGCTTTCCACGTCTAACTTTTATTTTTCACTTTCTCTTCTTTATATGGATAAAGAATTTAAATCTTACTATGTAAAAAAGAAGAAAAAAAAATATGCATATATTCACAAATGAGGTCATATATCAATAAAATATTTCACTTGATAACTTATTATTTTAGGAAAAATATAATACAAATTACAGCATGTGTACTATTTAATTAATTTATCTATTTTAAAAATTATTGTTGTGCTACTCCGACGTGTTTATGCTGGGTTAAGACAAAACTTTTTCATAACAAGACAATGAAGAATGTCATAGGGCACATAATTAATTTTGCAGTGTCAGTGGTCAATATCCATTTTTATTACTCTGGTCATGATCCTCACTTATGAAATCAATTCGAATTATTTGCTTTATAGAACTACTAATCATCATGTCTTTTTTTAATCGTTTAAATCTTCAATTAAGAGCGATAATTTATGACAAGTCTAATGAATAAAAAGCTATACTCTATTTTTTTTAGGAATTTATTATCTATTTTTATTTCATTTAATTTAAGAAGAAATTTATTTAAGAATATTTAATATATCGTTATTACTTTATTTGTAGAGTATGGGGTGAATTTAAAATCTTATGCATAAATTAACTAAAATTTTAATAAGTAAAACTATTGTTATGTTAATATTATATATACTATTATATATTTTCTAATTTGTTCTATGAATTAATTTAATCAAATCTATATAAGCATTCTTCTTTTTACAAGTCTATTTTTTTTTTAATGTTCATATAAACAGATAAATAGATTGGATTTAATTCATTTAGACGATCTAAATAATGTTTTAAATAATAGATGCGAGTCAAATGTAATATAATATAGCTAGAGGACTAGATACAAGGAGCAGCGAGTGCTAGTCAAGAACGAAGTGAATAAATTAAAGCATTCTTAATTTTATAAATGAAATTGGATTATTTATTGCTTGTCGCTGATATTTTCTAACCTAGCAGATCAAAGAGTTAATTCGTCGTGTATCTGAATTTTATTTAAAAATTTATTATTGACTAATAAATTGCTGCATTACATGCACAAGACGAAAATCAAATCTTTAATATTTATTTAAGCGAACCATTGAGATCATCACTCAATTAATTTAAATTGGTTAATGAAATTAGATTATTGTTATTGTAATAAAATAAAAGTCACACGAGACAAGTTATTATAACGAAGCACCTAAAAAAGAGTGTGTGCGCCAAGCACTATGACACAAAGCACTACTTCCAGGCTATGGAAAGTGAAATTAAAGGATTAGTGATTAGTGATTAGTCAAAGATTATCTTCTTTTTCATAATTTATATGTACGGATGTCCAGCCGTTTTGTTATAATTTGTTTTTTATTAACAAGATTAAAGCTAGAGCCCAGAAATACTTTATGCAGTTAATTTTAACCATAACTATGAAAATGGAATCGAATTAGTTGATTCGATTGGATTAATAAAAAATTAGTTATTAAATTAGTTTAATTTTAAAATAAATATCAGTTATCAATAAATCAATTAAAATTAAAAATTAATATAATATCAATACATTGGTTAAAGTGATTTTGTTTTATAATGATTAACTGATTAAAAATAATAAAACAATTTTTTTAAAGAAAATATATCTTTTTAAACGAGTAATTCCATAGGTTTAATTTTATATTTATATGAAACATTTTTAAATTTCAATAAGAATATCACATGAATTAACAAGATGAATTCCCTCTGAAGACTATATCATATATATTGTGCTGATATTACAATCTATAATATAATTATTAAATTACATACTTAGTGCACCATATATATGATATGATATAGAAGAATATGTTTGAGAGAATGTTCCAGCGAGGTGGTATTAAAATCTTGCATGATGTTGAAAGAATATATATAGAAGCGTGATGAGTCTGCAATAAAAGAATGATGAGTGTGGAATGCAACCCTGCAAATGGTGTGATGAGGTCGGTGAAGATATGCTTTAATTGTACCCTTTGTACTCTTTCTTTCTTTCATACTTTATTATAATTCCGTCACCATCTTTTCTTTCATTTTCTCAATTAATGTCGTCCCAATTGGCGCACTTCCACTTCAAATTAATATGTCAAGATTTGAAGAATAATGTTTGTTTTGAACCCTCAAGATTCGTGAATACTATAAAATAAAATAAAAATCTAAGGCCAGCAATATTTATGTTTTTTAATTAGTATTTAATCATCAAAATAAAAATAAATAATTTTCTACTATTAAATATAATCTCACACTATTAAAAATATTATTGATGACTAATTGATAGTTACAAAATATCAAAATTGCTGTCCTAACATTCCTCGCATAATAATATATAAACGATGATTGTATGACCTATAGTTTGCTCTGGAATAATCAGCCCGTACATGTACATGTGTTAAAATGATTTCGATCAAAGCAATAAGTTACATTTTACCAAAAAAAAAGAAAAAAGAATAAGTTAGATTTTATAGTACCATACAATCTTATAAAGGAGAAATCGGCAAATCTCATCACTTTTGAAAAGTAGCAGTTGTTTTAAGTAAGAGATTAGGATTATCTCTCGTAATCGGGAAACATGAATGTATAAGATTGAGATGTGAAGTTTTTTTTTTTTTATTAGTATTTCCGCATTAGTAAAAGTGTATCGGCAAAAATGATATTTAAGTCAGTAGTAATCTAAAAAATATAAGAATTAAGGATAAATAATATATCAAATGGTAATAAAATATTTGTACAATGTATATAATTAATAGACTATTTATTTAGCTCAATACGAGTTAAAAATAAAAATTACTCAAAAAATAATAAATTTAAAAATTTTTATTCAGTTATTTTACATCAAATTTTAAATTCATCAATTTCAAATTTTAAATTTTTAAAAAATCCAGTTAATTATTTTAAAAAAATAACCATCTAAAATTCTCCAATAATACTTCTTTCTTTTTCAACCAACGATCACCCCACTTTCATCAATAATCATTCCATTTCACCGTGGCTACTTGGTTTACCACTCACCCTTAATAAAAATAATCATCCACTTAAGGATAAAAATAATCATCTGCATATCTAATGAATTGAACATCTAACATACATATTTTAATTATATATAACTAAGCTCAATCCAATCAAAATAATCATCTACATAAAAATAAAATAACTATCCGCATACCTACTAAAATGACCATCCTAAATTGACTATTAAAATAGAAGAAGATGAATAAACAGAAGAAACTATTATTGTGGTGAAACATAATTTTGAAGGACTAGTGATGACAAAAGCGGCACCGTTGTGAAGTATAGGGCGCAAATCATGAAAGAAGCTAACCGTGTTTGGATAGAAGAAGAGCATGGTGGTATCATCGGTGAGAAGAGGCTTGAAGGAATGGGAGAAAGCGAAACCGGTTCGAAAGAGAGGCACGAAAGCAATGGCAGCAACGTTAGGCTAAGTGTCGGAGGGCAAGGCGCATCGGGCAGTGGGAGGATGCGGCAACCTCGGTATGGCCGGCAAAAAATTCAGTAATGCGAGGTGAGAACTGGAGAAGACGACGGTGAATTTTGGATTAGAAATAACTGTATATAGTGTAAATGAATTTAAATACTAATCCTAATTTTAAAATTTTAAAATTTAAAATTAAATAATTAATTAATAATCTAATTTTTAATTTTAATTTTACCTTTTTTTAATTTATTGGACACATTGTACACAATTAATATTAGTTCCAATACTTTCTCTAAATTTTTGTATGTATAGTATTTAAAAGAAGAAATTTATAAAAAATCCGAATAAATTTGTACGGAATATACATAATATCCCATTTGAATATGATCCAGATTATGTTTTATATGAGTTGATAAATATTTTTAGATTTATTATAACTTTAGATCCAATAATATGAGAGTTGGATCGTAATAAAATAATTTCATGCTAGCTTAGCTAGATTCATTTTTTATAATAATGCTTTTAAATTAGACTCTATAAGGATAATAAGATGTGGATTTAAAAAACTTCACATAAGTAATAACATTAAAACAAAAAGAGGCCTGTTACACATACAAGTCTTACAAATTACTATACATACGAGTTTTTTAATGTATTATTCAGATTCCAAAGCGCTACACTCACCATGTATTATGAACGACTCTTCCTCTTCCTCTTCTTCTTCTTCCTCTTCCTCCATGTATTTTTTCGTTATTCTTTTCGCCTTTTCATTAGTTGTTTTACTTGCGTTTATCACTGGTATTCTTGCTTCGTTTTTTTCGATTTTCATTGTTTCTGAAATCAAGCTTTGAAATCATTTTGAATATAATGAAATTTCAGAAATACACCCAAACGATTACAGAAAATACACCCAAACAGTTACAGAAATTCACCCAAACGATTATAGAAATACACCCAAAGAATTACAGAAATACACCCAAAGGATTACAAAACTACACCCAAAGGATTTAAGAAATACACCCAAAATTCGTTGAAGTACACCTTATGCAGAACTCTTTCTCTTTTTCCTCCTTATCTTCTGCTGCTTCTTCTTTTTCAAAAATAATTTCAGAGCTTGATATCAAAAAATAATGAAAGTCGAGGAAAGAAAACAGAGAAAAAAGTACGTAAATGAAGAAGGAGAAAGAGAAGGCTTTTAAAAAAAAAGAAGAAGAAGAAGAAGAGGAAGAGGAAGAAGAACGTGCAGCAAAAAGAAGAAGATGCAGTGAAATTGTGCAGTAACAGTTGAAGAAAGAGAAAGAGAAGACAAGAAACGAAAGAAAAAAAGAAGAAGAGGAAGAAGAACGTGCAGTAACGGTTCAAGCGTGTTAATATAATGACTTGTAAAGACTTGTATAAAAAAATGCTTGTATGTAGAGAATTTCTCAAACAAAAAATATAAATATATAGAGTGTAAGATCAAAAGAAATATTAATATGGATAAATAGTATGGTAAAAAGAGTATCATCCAATTAGGTGTAAAGTGAAGATTGTTCGTTTTACAATTAAAAAAAAAAATATCATCTATAATACACGTTGTTTTTAAAAATTTAAAAATAAAATATACTTTTTTTTCTAATATTTGTAATATTGTTAACTTTTAAGAATGATTTTGACACAAATTAAATATGTTAGCTAGAGACGAAATTGAATACAACTGAATGTTAAGAATATTTTTTAAAAAATTGCAAATGTTTGAAAAAATATGGAAGAAAATATTATATAATAAGTAAAATAAAAGAAAATATAAATTATAGTATTCATCAATTAGGTAAGTCAAAATCAAGAAGTACTGTGGAATATATACATATACGAATGCGACAAAACAATTTAAAACTTAAAGGTAATTTTGCATTACAATTAAATCAATCATGTTGTATGGAGTGGTGTGTTGTACAGAAGTAAATAATAAATATGGACATAGACAAATACTAAGAGGTAAAAAAAAAAAAAAATCCCTGCATATGAGGTAATCATACAAGATTTATGTTAACGGATGATTTCACTACATATATATGATTATAGAAAGTGTATACAAAAAATTAGAATAAAATTTATTAATCTCTAAATTTGTTATTATTTTTTAAAAGATTTTAGAAGTGCATACAAAAAATTAGAACAAATTTTGACAATAGACTTTTTATTCATTTTTTAAAAATTTTGATCATCCATAAAAAAAAATATTTGACAATCTACTATACATACGCTTCTAGAAAACCAAGTTCGTCCACGTGTTGTATTATTGGATTCGGTTAATTGTGTTGTTCATTATTATTCCCTTGAAAAGAACTCAACAAAATTAAAGGATGTATTCATATTTCAAAATTAAAGTGGACTAAAATTCAAGTCTTGTTTGAATTCCTCTAATTCGAACGAAACTGAGTAATTAATAATCACACTTTTGATGCTCCTAATCAGAGTCTTTTATGTATCTCACTATAGAAGAAGATAATTAAAGGCAAAAGTTGAAAGCAATAGAAAGTGATATTACTATTATTACAATACTTCATGCTTAGTGATTAGTCGCATCATAAAGAGAATGAATGAATGTTGAGATACATATCATCACATGAGTTCCCTTATGTGTAGGCTTTAATTAAATTATTAATTTAAAACCATAGTATGTGGCATGACTTTTAGAAGGGCTAGCCTTTATTCACTGTCTTTCAGTTATAATGCTATATCTATGCTGCTCAAAAAGCAAGACATGATATGTTCAAAATTCTAGCCCAGTACAAATCCTATATTTATTTTTATCATATAAATTGTTAATTTTTATTAGAGTAACTTTTTATATCGTGGGATAGAAATTTATATATTAAATATCATATATTGATAAAGTTTTAAGTTAACAAAAAAAATATTTGATATATTTTTATGGATAATTAATAATTTTTTTGAACAACATGAATAATAGGCCTTAAAATTAGTTCAATTTAAGTAAAACACACTACATTTCAAATTATTCACGTAGTGAATTGAACATCTGATATATACATTGTTCACATTGTTTAATATTTTCATTGTCTATCTATATTTTTTCATTTTTTATAGATCAAAATTGGCGGTAATAAAAAAGTTTATATGTAAAAAATATGACTTGTTAGAATAATATACTCTTATTAGTATTCAATTTTTACAAAAATTGATAAAAATTAATTTTATAAAAAATGTGAGTGGTGTAATTTGATTAAATTGGTATATGTCATTTGTTCTAAGTCCAAAATTTCATATTCTACTTGACACTAAACTTATGTGTGATTGGCAAGTTTATTGTTTATAAGTAATCTTAAATTCCAATCCTAATTTTTTTTTTCCAAGAGAAAGAAATTAAGGAAAGAAAAACTTTGTACAAGAGGTGGCTACAATTTCTAAATTAGTCATTATTAGATCTATCTAATGACACGAAAAAGAAAATAAAAATCATGCATTCCAAGCCATTCAACATAGAAAATGTCATGTGTAGTGGATATGTTGGGTGTTCTCATTTTGAGATTTTTTTTAGCAATATGAGATAGATTGATAAGTTTTGCTAGATAATTTTATTTATTTTATCTTAAACGATCTTCTGTTTGTACAATTATTATTTTCTTACGATCTATTGTATAATACTTATTTTATACTTTTATTCGCTTTAAATGTTGAGTTTTTGTCCATTTAGTTATATAAAAAATATCAGTAACCAACAATTTTTAACCAAGAAAATAGTCAACAGTTCACAATAAAGAGAAAAAATATATAAAATTAAAAATAATTAATCATTCAAAACTCAAATAAAAAATTTAGAATTTAATATTTAAAATTTAGATACTAACATTAGAATTTAGTATTTAGAGTTTAGAATTTATAATTTAATATTTAGAGTTTAAGATTTAGTCTTTAGAATTTAGAATTTAGAATATAACATTTAGAATTTAGAGTAAACAGTGAGAGCTTGCGTGCGGTAAATGGTAGATAAATTTGAGGTATTAAAAAAAATGGAAAAAAATGTAAAAAAGTGATTTTAAAAAGAATGTGAATAATGAATATTATTGATTTTTTTTTGTATTATTGGTTTATATTAATTGATTTTTCGTTGATTACGTAAGCATAGTTAGTAAAAGAAACTCTATCTTATTTCTCTTTCTAAACATAATTTTAGATATATATTGACACTAAACTTATGAAATGGTAAGAAAGTTTATCCGTTACTAATAATAATCTTAAATTCTAATCTAATTTAGTTTTAATAAAAAAAAAAACTCAAAGAGATAGCTACAATAATGTCTAAATTAATCATTAGGTCTATCCAATGACAAGAAAAATAATGAGCATGCTTTCCAAACCATTCAACATTAGAAAATGAAATGTGATTGTGGAAATCATGATTGGAACCATGCTTAACATAATTTTAATTTTCTTCCATATATCATGTATGATTATTGAAGTCAAAGTAAGGCTTAAGTCGTTTTTTTATATAAATAATATAATTCATAAATAATTATTATATACACGTAGGATTTTGTTTGATGGACGCAAATAACCTTTCTAGTTAAGGAAGTATATATATATATATAGCAATGAAGTGCTAAGCGTGGTGATTTAAAACTTAAAAGTCAGAAATATTATTATTAAAGTGATTGTTATATTATCTTAGAGGAGAGGCACACATACATACACAAGTGTCATTGTCAAAAAAAGATTATTGGATTTTAGAAGATTATATTTGATCAAAAAGCAAATATATAGGCCCCCATATTATATAACTAGGTAGTTAGTCTTCTTAAAATTGCTTTTTGCTGTTATGTATATAAGTTGCAATGATGTTATTCATGTTTTATGGTAATGGAAAATGAATGAATGAGTGATCATGTATCATTGGTCGGCAAGGTGGTGCCGCACTTTTGCTAATAACATTTCTGTACCCTTTTTTTTTTTTTTCCTTCTATTAGTTATTAAGTAGGTTTGGTTGAATTTTCTATTTCTTTTAGTTTTTACAAATATATTGGTTATATTTTCCGATTTTAAAATATTACTTTACATAAATAGTATCAATTATATTTGATAAAATAAAAATAAAAATAAAAATAAAATTATATCAAATAAACACAAATTTTAACAATAATTGATGACAATTTTCAGATTCCTTAGCATTGTCTTTTTTTTCTTTTTTTTCTGTTTTTTTATAAATAGTCTTGGAAAATTTAGTGATGAGTAATACTATATATTTAAGTTTTTTTATAAATTAAATGTAATCAAATTAAATAATAAGACTTTGAATAATATTAATAATAACTAATTTTTGTTATGTTAGATCAATTTAATTATATTTGATTTAAAAAAAATTTAGATCTATAGTATTATTCTTCAGCCAATTGCAAATTGTCTTTGCAACATTTGATTTTGCCAAATGTACAACTCCGATTTTATGATATCGTTTGTGATTGTACCATGATCTTTTCTTCCTTTGGCACCAAGCAGTAGTTGTAGTTGCACATATTCAGCCACGTTCATGACTGATACTTATTTTCATTCTTTATTGGTTATGATATTATAATACTTTTGCCTTGGGTTGACCATACTTTCTTTCTATGTATGCTTTAATTTGATCTGTTTTTTTAAGGTGAATTAGATAACTCCTAATTCTAGCTACCTCAAATGGATTGGACGACTTTTAATTCTAGGTACAACACACATTCATACACTTCTCAAAAATTTATCAATTTTTTTTATCAATTGCAGTTAGTATGAATTAAACTCGAAATCTTTGAAATGGAAAGAGAACAGAACGCCGTGTGAGTTAAGGCTCATTGGCAATTTGATCTGTTCTATATTGCTTTGCTGTTTAATTTTGGGCTCCTATGATTTTTTTATTTGGGTCCACATCAATTAAACACACATATTAAACTACATTTGTTAATTTTACCTCTAAATTCAACAAATTAAATTACTATTCAACCAATAAACTTGGATTAGTCAAATAGTCAGTTTACTCATTCATTTAAACTAGTATTGAAGAATTTGAGTCTCATCTTATGCATATAGCAACTTATTAATCAGCGCAAATCTTTAAATAGAGCTCAAATTTGAGATAAATTAGTTTTTGAGCGCAACTTAGCATTTTAGTGCTTCTCAATATTTAATCACTTCTATATATATATATATATATATATATATATATAACTTGAAGTATCTTAAGCAGAGTTGACTCACTTATAAAGTCAACTACTCTTTGAACCTCCAATGGTGTCTAGTACTAAGGCCCTTGAATTTCATTTTCAATTATTCTTGCTATATTTTCCACATGATAATGATGAAGCATGATCATTATAGCGGCAATATGAGCGGCATGGATTTCCTTAAGTTCTGTATGTGTTCAATTAAATTTGTCAAAAGAAGAAGAATTCATGAGTTCTTAATAAACTTCACTTGAATTATTTGATTTAATAAGGTTGACAATAATTCAGTCGTTGCATGTCCATAATGTATAGTTACTTATTGACTACCTTTTCTTCTTCTTTATTGAGATCAACCATCTTATTATGTCGATTAGATATTTTAAAACATATCTTTGACAAAAATTAAATTACTTGTTCCAACTTCAAATATTAATATCATAGAGCAGCCACTACCAACAGGGTTCGTTTGCATATGCCGTACCATTAAGTAAAACCATACAAGTTTCTTTTTTTTTCAAAAACAAATAAAATTAAAATAGTTATTGCCATCACTGATTGTCCTAAAATAAAAATGGATACATATGTGTTCGTCCTTGACTTTATATTATTTGTGGTTCAAAACAAAAAAACACCAAATACTTGTGCTAAAAACTAACTTTGATGTCCGAATTCTGTCTCGTACATACAGTAAATTTTTAAATAAAATTTAAATTTGTGACGGATTAGTCCTTACCCTTTTAGATTGAAGATACCGTGAAAAAAAAATACTTGTGCTAGATTTCACATAAATGGGACCCGCAAATTCAAAAAACACTCCAAATTTGTGATGCTAAACGATGAATTCAGAACAAAATGAAATTATCTTAAATCTTGGTTCTAAAGTCTAAACTATGATTGTGGCACAAAATAAAATAGTCCTCATAAATCTTTAGGTTTTAAACTTTCTTTTATTTATACAAAAATATTATTGTTTTTTAATATTGTAACTTTATTTATGTGTTACTAGCTAGTTATTATTATCAGAAAACTGTAAATTATTGATGAATTTTTTATTATCGACGGATTTCATCCGTCAATAAAAACTTCGTAGGTAACATTTTGTCGATGAATTTTATTTGGTGTCGGTGATTTATTGATGAATTTTCCTTCCTTATCAATATTTTTTTTTCAGTAGCTAGATTAATTAAGAATTTGGCTAAAGTTATAGAATTTTTCGACGAAATTTTTGCCAGTAATTTACTCGTCAATTGTTATAAATTTTAGTATTTAAAAATTTGTTAATAGTCAATTGTTAATTTTTTATTTCAAAAAATTATCCACGTATTAGCACTGCTTCTTTTATCACTGTTGTCATTTTTAAAATATTTTTACTGAAGTTACCGAAGAATCTTTTAACAACTATTATCTATTTTGTTACAATAATATTGACTAAAAATGAGGAATTTTGATTAAATTCATAGTCAAATTTTTTTACAATAACCTAGAAAAAAGTTAGATTTATTTTGGATTTAAAAACCATATAAAATAACAAATTGTTAGAGATATAATAGTTAATCTTTTTTTTTTCTATAAGATTAAACTTTTGAAATAAATAATTTTATGATACAAATCCACCCAAACCCGGGTAAATGCAATATAGTTAGGAAAAAATTATTTCTATATGTAGAGAATTTATTAGTGTGAGATATTTTTTCATTGAGTTAATTTTTGGGATTATAAAATAAGTTAGATCTACTCAATACTAATCCTAAGATACTATATAATAATTTATGAGTAAAATATTTAAATTTGTCCCTAAAAATTTTTTGTTTTTCAAATTAGTTTTCGAAAAAAATTTTAATCGAATTTGTCGTCCTTAAAAAATTTTAAGTTAATTATATTAGTTTTTTGGTCACTTCCATTATTTATTGGTTCAAAATTTACTAATGTAACACGTTAAGTGACACTACAATAACCGCAGCTGACAATTTTAATTGATTGTTAAGATAATAAATTTATAAAATTAGATCAAATTAATTCAAAATTAAGGGGCAGCCAATTAAGACTGTTATATGTGTATTGTGATGTTATTTAATGTGTTATATAGCAAATTCTAATGCCATTAACAACAAAAGTCAAGGACTGTTATTATCAACTTAAAATTTTTTAAGGACGAATTTGATTAAAAAATCTTTCAAAAATTAATTTAAAGAATTAATAATTTTTTAGGAATGAATTTGACTATTTACTTAATAATTTATGTATCTCTTTTTAATTAAAAATGGTGTTTGGCCAAGAACACCTTATTAGATGAGAAAAAATATTAGTTACAAGATGTAAATGACAATGCTGAAGTTGAATATTGAAATTCAAACCACAAGAAAATAGCCAAAACCAAAGGAATGTATGTAATTATGTATGGAAGAAGATTGTTGAGGATAGAAATAACTCTAAATTCAATTTAAGGTGTGATCATATTATTTGATTATCCTAAACACACTAAAACCTTTTATTATTTCAATACCAATATTAAGTTAATATTAATACTGTACTATTTAATTATCCATCCTAGTAACCATAATATAACAAGAGAATTCGGAAAAAAATTAGATGATGAAGAGAGAATATTTAATGGGTTATAACGATA
>NC_029779.3:46773290-46783236 GCF_000817695.3 Arachis duranensis
TGCAAGGGTCGGTGCCAAAACATATCTAAGAAATTCCCTTCACATATATGCCTATAATTTTGTACATTAATTCAAAATGCAACTATCCATCTATTAGTCGTTTGGATCATAAGTCCATTGTAATTGATAAGAGGGTCAATGTTGTGTAACGTTGATAGAGACAACTTTCGGTGTTCCAACGATATATATGTTAAATCTATACTGCTCTATTATACTATAGGAAGGTTATCAGGTGTACCGGAAACACCGGTGTTTTAATTGTTTTAACTGTTGATCTGAATTATAAAAAATATATATAATATATATTAATTAAAATCGACGGTTAAAACAACTGGAACACCAATATTCCCAAGTACACTTGATAATTTTCCTATACTATAATTCGGTTTTTATTATACATTATTAGTTATAATCCGCGATAGATGCAATGATACTGATATTTTTTTTAATTAATTTTAATTTTTTTAATTATATAAAATATTTAAAATATTTTTATTTTAATAAATAATAATATATACTATTTATAAATTCATTTTAAGAATACATGCTAATACTAAGGTTGGACATAGTGATATATGATGATATTTAGGTGTGTACAAATGTGTTTGAAGGAGAATTTTTTACTTTTTGTTAAGATACAACTGGACACAGAAGACACGTGTGTCGGATGAGTGTCGTGTCGGATGAGTGTCGTGTCAGTATTTCATAGGTTTCAATTAACTCAGTTTTATTTAATCTTAATTCTAACTTTGTAACTGATTAGTTTAATGACTATCATCATTTCCATTTTAATAACCAAATGTCATAACATCGATATTATTTATCAATTTTATACTTATAAAAAATACTTGTTATATCTTAAATACCTATTTAATTGAGCGTCAAAATATTTTTTTGCAGATATCCATCCATCATATTTATTCATTGGCATCTAAGTTATACTTACTCCATAAAAACAAAGACATATTATAACATTACAAAAACCAAGCTATACTTTGTTGAAAGTTCAGCCAGGCAAGAATATATATTTATATTTTGTTAAGAATAATTGAAAAGGAAAACACAAGTGAAGGTTGTGTCTGAAAACAACAAAATCATATCTTCCTACTAAATAGCTTCCTAACCTTTGTTCTATTGGTTTGGCATATATATATTCTTCAAGAGCCAATTTGGTTTGAATCCCTAAAAGAACAAATCACAGTGATATTCATACACCCATAATTATTTTTCCATCCCATGAAAATGAAATCTCATATATTTTCAACACACTTTATCTGTCACTAGAATTTGAAAATTTTTTATCACCTTTTTTTGTTGCTATTTTAAATATATTTGTCACTAATTAGTCGCAAAAACCATCACTAGTGCAAAAGATTATTGTAGTATATCTTTTCATTCATTAAAATATTCTATTTCAAATGTAATATTAGGATTACCTTTCACATTACAAGAAATTTTTGAAATAGTGATTAATTTTAACGATCAAATGATTTTTTTAAGACAAAATAAAATTGGTCACTAAATTATTGACAACTGATTAGCAACCAATGCGCACCAAAGTCATTCTATTTGGTCGCTAATAAGAAATTAATGATAGATTTAGCAACTGAATTAAAACAAAAAGTTAGCTTTTAGGGACTTTTGGAAACATTTGGTTCCTAATAGATCACTAACTTTAC
Organism: Arachis duranensis; assembly: GCF_000817695.3. Lineage (NCBI taxonomy): Eukaryota > Viridiplantae > Streptophyta > Magnoliopsida > Fabales > Fabaceae > Arachis > Arachis duranensis. Next base: position 46,774,970 of record NC_029779.3, read on the forward strand.
TATCAGCAGTGAACAAAAAATTAGATTGAAAAATTATTGGTTGCCAAATCAATCATTAAAAAATTAGTTTTTAAATTGATTGTTAATGATTAAATTAGAACCGATTTAGTAGACAATAAAAAAGGGTTATGAAGCACTTGATTGTTAAATCGGTTACTATTTTTACTATTAAGATCATAGTTGTAGAACATAAATTTATAGGATTAGAACACGAGGTTGCGACAAATCTCTTTGCACTAGGTTAGTGTCTCCATAATAGTGCGGGTACAAACCTTGATGCTCAATTGAAAAGTAGTCTAAGAGTATAATGATTAGGGGTAGATGAATAGTATACTTCAAACATATGTTAAGTCTTTTATTTATAGCATTTAAAAGAAAAATTTAGAAAAAAATTAAATTAGTAATAACTTATACGTAAATATGATTCGGATTATATCCTTTAATTTTTGGATCAACGTATCCATCAAGAGGAGGAGGAGTGTTGTTGAGGTGTAACATAATCCAAGGTTTATCATGATGTAAACATCCCACAATCTTCCTCCGCCTTTTATGCATCCCTGCTCACACATCCAGATTCAATGCAAGTGAAAAATAAATGATTGATAACCTCACATTGCAAAATGAGATAATTAATAATTTTTGTGAACAATGTAAATAATAGGCTTTAAAATTGGCCCCATAAAATAAAAATACACTGCACCCCTAAATTATTTACCTAAATTTTAATATTAGGAGAATCATTTACATACCTAGTAAATTAAACATCCGATATATCCATTATTTACATTGTTTAATATTTTCATTGTCTACCTATACTTTTCCTTATAGTAAATATCTTGAGTCTACATACATGACCTATCTCATGTATTGTGCTTTTGTATATATATAAACAAAGGAGAAAACTCAAGTAAAGTTGACTTCACGTGAAGTTGATAGCTCATAGTGTTATTAGATGAAAATTTAGTCAAATAAGTCAAATCATCTAACGACTCTCAAGTATCAACTTCACAAGAAACCAACTACACCTGAATTTCTACCACGTAAACAAATCACACTCTCAATTTTGCTTTTGGATTCGGAGGTGTATTAATCCCCATCAAAGATTTGGCATTCTCTTTGAATATTGGGTCCGTATTATATATATGATTGAATGATTGATAATCAGCCTAAGGCCCTCTACTAATTCTATCTCCCAATTGCGAAGCAAGAATCTTTTCCATTATTGAATAGCCTACTCCCATTTAAAGCCATTTCATCAACACTCCATATCCATGGTATAGAAGTTTTGTTGGTTAGAGAGATATCATATAACCAAAGGCATATTGAATGAAAGATTTACAATTCACACGTTATGCCAAAATAGGAGTCTACTTATTCACTACTCTTTTCCATGTTACTTCATGTCCATCAAAAACCCATCACCACCACTAAAGTATTTGGTGGAGAAACAGAAACTGAAAAATTAATATTAAAAGATAGAGATTAAGACACAGAAACTTAAATAAATTTTAATATTTTATTAGGTGTAAAATGGAAGAAAGAAATTAAAACAAGAATAAAACTTTAATTTAATTTGTACAAATGGTAAAATTAGAATTAATTAATTGAAATGAGAATATTTTATGTATATTATTAAAATTTCGGTCTTTGTTTCTACAAATTTTAGTTCTCTGTGTCCCCACTTTTTAGAGGTACTGAAATACTAGAATTTTAGAGACAGAGACAGAAATTTTAGTACCAATTTCTGAGTCAACAAATATATATAATACTGAGTCTCAATCTTTTCGTCTTTGTCCCAATATCTCAAAACAAACGCCACCTTAAAGAAAATGGCATTATTTTTCATCAAACACAAGATCTCCAATACCCAATTAACCCTCCATTTTTTTGGAAGTTGAGTACACTCCCATTATACAAAGTCGTATGTATTTTGAGAAACGGTATTACTAGGTAATACTAGAATCTTTTAAATTACCGACGTATTTTTGTGATAGATTTTAATTAACGGGTTATTGATGGATTTTAATATTACTAATGAAATTAATGACAGATAATTTCAGACAATAAAAATAGTGTCGCTAATAGTTAGTGGCAAATTTTTCATCCATTGTTAATTAGTGACAAAAATTAGTGATGAAACTTTTACAAGACTCGTTCTTAATCTAAATCCAGAATCCAATTATTCTAGAACAATAGTGACGGATACAATTAATCGATATAATTGCATTAATAATTTAAAATTATCTTATTTATCTTAATATCTATAGTTCTATGTATATAACATCTACAATAATTACACACTTATTTTACCTAAAATTATTCAACTATTTTATTAATAATTAAGAAATCTAGAATAAAAAAAAAATTTAGACGGTTTTAAACTTATTTTCTGTTATCTTCCAAGCATTTTTGTTTGAGAAATTATCATCACCTCAAAAGAAATGAATAACCCTTTCAACTATCCCTTTTGGGCATCTTGAAAATATCATATAATAGATAAGGAGGTTGTCGTGGACAGAATAATCATGTGTATACGATTTAGGGCTTGTTAATTAGGGGGCTTCTAAAATAATTTTTTAAAGAAATTTTAAAAAATAAAAGTAATTTTATATTTAGATCTCAATTATATTATATAACTTTTCAAAAGAAATATCTGTTAGTTTTTTAGTATTTTTATTTTTATTATTATTAAAAATTTGTCAAATAAATTAAAAATAAAAAAAATTTATTAAAAAAATTCTATCAATATAATGATACCGAAACAAGCACTTAATAAATTCAAATGATCCGTTTTCTAATTAATTAAGTTTAATACATGTTTCTACATTATTTTTCATATGTTATATGCTTTGTTCTAAATTTTCCAATTTGGTTTTGGTACCCATCATCATTGTCGAACATTCGACTATGAAATATCATGATCAATTTCATTACGTTCTTGACACACGTTCATGGCATCATCCCTCCCTTTGAATATAGGATCTGCATTTGCAAACAAAATTACCAATTATTAGTTTTGGATAAAAATTTCCATTTACTTTTATTTCATATGAATATAACTTAAATGGTAAAATCAATATTCAATTTAAAATAAAATAATGGATAGTCTGTTTTAGTATATAAAAGAATATGGTGTATGTTTGTTTTACGTGAAAAAGAAAACTTGTTGTTAATGGTCGGATCCATAATTATTGTATTTAATGACGTAAAATGAATGTAATACATAATCTGTTGATTGAAGAGTTTGAACTTTAAACTTCGTCATAAACTCATAGCATTGAGGTATTGACGTAAAATAAATTATTTGCAAATATATTTATTTTTCAATTCATATTAATTAGAACCTATTTAATTTAATATATAGTCAAGTTATCTCTAACTCTTAACAAAATTATCATTTACGTATTTGTTTATTATATTTTTATGTAAGTATAATCTCTAAAAACAATAATGACAAAGCTTTGTTTTTTGTATTGTTGTATGTATAAAATAAAATTTAAAATTTCAATACTTATTTAAACGGATAAACTGATCACTAAAGTAATTTAAATTAGTTTGACGAGATTCGTTCTTTTCTTTAAAATTTTTTTTTTTTCATACATTAAAATTTTGATTAAAAATTTGTTTAAATATAAGATAATAGTAGAGGTGTGTATGGGTCGGGTGAAACCGGATTTGATATGATCCAGATCCGATCCGAAATATATACCGGGTCTATTTGTTAGACCCGAATTCGGCCCTAGACCCGATGAAACCTATACACTTTCGAGCCACGATTATACCGGGTAAAAACCGGGTGAAAACCGGGCCATTAACATTATATTACCTTAATACCTTCTTGTAAGTTAGCATGTAAAAATATCCAAATTTTCAAAACTCCAACCATTATTTGATATGGTAAAATTCACTTAGGAAAATATAACAAGAACCAACTCTTCTCTAAAATTAAAACATAACTATAATCAATACTAATATTGCCTAATAACACCAAATATTTAAATCAATACAAATAACACAAGATTATGCATTAGTCTAAAATCTTATACATTTTAAACATAAAATATCAACTTATAGTTTTATATATAATGACTAATAACACAAAATATTAAGGTTTACAATACTTAAACTTCACATAATATTAGCCATCATCCATCACTAATAACACAAAATATTAATTGTGTATAATGATCGGGCCACCGGGCCGATTTTGGGTGACCCGAGCTATGGCTCGGATCCGACCTGAAATAATGACCGGATCTATTTTTGAGACCCTTACCCAGTCCTAAACCTGATGAAATCACACCAAATTAGCCCCTAAAGTGTTCGGGACCGGATCGAGTCTTCGGGCCGGGTCGGACCATGCACACCCCTAGATAATAGCATCAAGTAATCTAACCAACTGCAATAGCAACAGCAGCAACAATAATAATAAAGGTAAAATATTTTTTTTGAATGTTTTCTATTATTTTAAAAAAATACTCATAACATTTATTTTTATTTAATTTTTTTAATACTAATGTAAAGAATAATTTTAAAAAAATTGCAAACGTCAAAATAAAAATATACTTTATCTTAATAATAATAATAATAATAATTCAAAAATTAAATTCAAATAATATAACGTACGGCAGGATATTATCAAAGTTTTGCTTGTTCATAATCTTACCAAATGGTAGTTAAGATCTACTTTTGAGTGAAATTAAACAAATAATAATTAGAGCATGGATCGATATTATTAGTGGGGTCTTCAAAGTCTTGAGAGTAATACAAAATTCAAATTAAGCAGGGCTTATTGTTAAGCACAGCAGAAAGAAAAAGACGGCAATATATAGAGTTTGATATATTCATTCATGATATTATGATGGTACAATGAATGAATGAATGAATGTAATAATGCATATCTATCTTTTCTCCAAGGGAATATTTGCCATGGAATATCCAAAAGCATTGGAACCATTCGATGTGACCAACCACTATTGGACCTGCCACCCCCCTCCACCTCCAAATACTCTTGACTCTTACAGTACAAAATTTTAGATTTTCAATTTTTTTTTAATTTCAATCATGCTATATTTGGTTTTCAAACATCAATAGGAACTCTAAAATTAATCAATTTAATACAGTATAAAGATATATATTTCGTATTGAAAAAAATTAATTATGTTATTTTGGTGACTGTATGTTATAATAAAAATATTTAATTATCTATTATATCATATTTAATTATTATGTTGTGAAAAGATGTGAATTATTTTAATGATTAATTATTTCGTAAAAAAAAATATGTAAAATAATATGTATAAATATATTCAAATACTTGATCATTATTTTGGTAGTGGATTTTTAATGTTCATAAAATATTTTTGTTTTTTCGTAGTCGACTTTTACTCTAGTTAGGTATTGATGAATATGTATACTTTTCTAGAAGTTAAATAGGTTTAACTTGTACTAAGGATAGTACATATAATATTCCTTAGACTATGGAGTCTCTGGCAGACGTAAAGGCGTGCATGGGACGGGTGAAACCGGGTTTGATGTGACTCAGATTCGGTCCGAAATATATACCGGGCCTATTTGTTAGACCCGAATTCGACCCTAAACTCGATGAAATCTATACACTTTCGGGCCACGATTATACCGGATAAAAACCGGGTCGTTAACATTATATTACCTTGATACCTTCTTGTAAGTTAGCATGTAAAAATATCCAAATTTCTAAAACTCCAACCATTATTTGACATGATAAAATTCACTTAGAAAAATATAATAAGAACTAACTCTTCTCTAAAATTAAAGCATAACCATAATCAATACTAATATTGTCTAATAACACCAATTATTTAAATCAACACAAACAACACAAGATTATGCATTAGTCTAAAGTCTTATGCATTTTAAACACAAAACATTAACTTATAGTCTTATATATAATGACTAATAATACAAAATATTAAGAATTACAATACTTAAATTTCACATAATAATAGCCATCATCCATCACTAATAACACAAAATATTAATTATGTATGATGACCGGGCTATCGGGCCGATTTCGGGTGACCCGAGCTATGACCCGAACCCGACCCGAAATAATGACCGGATCTATTTTTGAGACCCATACCCGACCCTAAACCCGATAAAATCACACCAAATTAGCCCCAACAGTGTTCGGGACCAGGCCGGACCGTGCACACCCCTAGACAGACGTATTTGATTTGTTGAGTTTATTTTAGATTTAATTATTTTATAGGTTTTATAATTTTATTAAATTTATTTTTAATTAGATATTTATGGTTTAAAAATTTATAATGTGTTTTATTCTAAAATATATATTAAAATAAAAAATATATATAAAAAATAAATTAATATATATACACACAAAAAAATATATATAATAATTTTCAATATCCTGCTAAACACCATTCTATTTCCAATATGTTGGTGCTTCACACACTGTTCTGCACTTCTGCCGTCGCAAAAAGAATTCAAAAAAAAGAAAAAGGAAAAGGAAAGAAACAAGAAATCATGTACAGTTAGAAATTTAATGGGCCAAGAATATTCTTACGGGAGTGGGTTTGGATTTTGGGTTTTTACCCATGTCAAAAAAAACCTGAAAAATTAATGAAAAAGAAAACTAAAGGAAATTAGATCAAACGCACCGCTTTCTGGTCAAGATGTCCAAATCCATCTAAACGATTAAAAAAAAAAAATCATATACATGTATTTCGGTATCAATTCCGTTACAAAACGAACAAGAATTCTATCAACTTATGCCAACTCTTATTTATGGCTGTGTTTAATGAAAGTATCTTTGTGAATGCGTCTACTAAAAATGTCTTTTTTATGACGGTGTCTAATAAAAGTGTCTTCGTAAATATATCTCCTGAATGTCTCTCCTTATACATGTGTTTAAAATATAATAATTAATTATTATTGGCAATAAATTGACAAATAATATATTAATACCTTATATTTTTCCTTTCGGTATTTATAAGCCTAACTAAGAATTTATCTCCTACCTTCCGAAAAGATAAAGAAAAAAAAAATTATTCCATGCACATTTCACTTAAGCTTGAAGTGGTGTGTTTGATTCCCATGCATTCTTAAATTTTAGCACAGCTACATATTCAAAACTTAAAAATCAAAACTTGTACTTAAAATTAGCATAGCCCTACTTATGCTGAGCTAAGTATTCAATGGTACATTATCATGGCTACACACCATATGCAAATTCACTAATCCCTTTTAACTTTTAACTTTCCATGTGCTGTGGCACCAAAATAATATTATATTTTATGGGATTCCTCAGCATGTTTCTCTTATTGTTATAAGTCTTGAGGAACAAATACTTGAAAAAAAGTCTCATATTGAAAGGCTGACACATAAAAATAATAATAAAATGTTGAACTCCCTTATCATAATAGTTAGTTTTTACAGTTCTCTTAAGATCTTATAAATCATTACAAATGATGTCTTTTAATGAATGACTATATTTTGCAATATCTAATACAAAAGTTGTAAGATTCTTGATTTTGAACCTATACACATATAGATGGCATAAATTCTTGTAATATGTGTTTTTTCAAGGAAAAGGAAAAATAAAAAACAAATAGTAACACTTCCAATAGTGGTAAACTAGTTTTTTCAAAAGCATTTTGAAGGTGGGTGGGGATGCTGAGCAACCATTCCATCCTGTCACACTGGTTTGGTCTAGTGATAAATAATAACTTCTAATTTTTAATAGTCTATAAAATTCAAGTTTAGATACCAAAAAATAAAAACTCATCTTAATTAAACCCTAAATTTCAAAAGATATAATCACAATTCCTTAAACAAAGTATACATATTAAACAATGTTACTAGCTCCATGATCATTTGTCTGTTCTGCAGTTCCTGTTGAATTGAATTATGTAGAATCATGAAAATGCTAAGATCATTAAAACAATTAAGAAATTCAATAGTGATAACAACAACAATAATTTCTTTGAGGCAACAACAATAACACAGAAGAAGAAAGAAAGCAATAATAATCAAAACAAGTATCATCATCAAGAAGCAACAACAACATTCCATAGTTGGTGACAAATTACAAGACTCTTAAACCTGATCACACTGTGTAGGAACAAAAGTAATAGTCTCCTTCTGAAGATCATGATTCACCAACAAATTCTGCTGTTGAACATTTCCAAATATTGACATGCCAGTAGAAGAACTACCCATAGCCAAACATGCCACACCCAAATTCACATCACCAATCATGTAATTCC